>NW_028263385.1:26649669-26949756 GCF_051168715.1 Poecilia mexicana | reverse complement strand
GATATAGACAAGTTTTTATAAATAAATTATCTGAACAGTGAATACTTAGAAGCACATCCTGCTGCAAATTTGCTGCATTATGTCTCCTGCTTTGCCCGTTTAGATATACTGTTTTTTTAGATAGATGTTTTCATTTGCCAATTGTTTGCAAATTACATTAAAACATGACATTATAGTCTTCATTCATAGGGGAACGATATAATATCGACCCCGACCCTTTGCAACTGCAAAGAACTTCAAGTCTGTTGGGAAGATATTCAACAAAGTGTAGAAGTGAATTCAATACATTTTGGTCCAGAAGCCCATTTGTGAGGTCAGACACTGATGTTATTTTATTGGGTTAAAGCCAGAACCCTGTGCACAAAACTCTTTCACACCTGAACTCACTCAGCCGTGTCCTCATGGACCCGGCTTTATGCACTGGTGCAGGAAAGGGGCCGTCTCTAAACTGTTCCCAAAGAGTCGGGACCATGAAATTGTTCAAACAAGCCTAATATGCAGAAGCATCAACAGATACTGTCACTTGAACTAAGTGACCAAGTTCAACTACTGTAAAGCAGCCCCTCCCCTCATCATGACTAGACCTGAAACAATGAAGTCATGCAAGTCACCTGGCTCTTACAAACCCAGATTTTTCCATTAAATTTCCAGAAAGGAAAAGCATTACAGAGAACACATCTCCACTGCTCCGGTGCTGCCCTGCTTTACACTATGGCCCTGCTGATGTAAGGTTTAAATGCAGTTTCTGGCCAAAGTAACCAATTCCTCAAAGCTCTCTTTGCACTGCTTTAGAGCTAATGTGACGGCCACATGAAATGTGTAAATTTGTAGTTTTTTGACACTGCAAAAAGTTGGTGACCTCACAATACACCATGTGCCTTCAGCATCTGCTGACCCCTCTCTGTGGTTTCACATGGGCTCCCTCACCGTGACCGAGTTGCTGTCATTCCCAATCACTTCCAGTTTGTTTTAATTCCACCAAAAGCAGACTGTGGAATTTCTTTAGTCGTGGTTAAATTTCACAACTGCGACCACGGCACAAAGCTTAAATTTCACATACCTTTAGAGAGCGACTCATTCTTTCAGAAGTGTTTGTTGAATCAGTGTCTATGCTTAGGTGTTGGACTAAGCATGTAATGTGAAGCCAATTTATCTAACTCATGTGCAGTTGAAAGTGTTTATAAAAGTTTCACCTTGATTTTCTTCTAGTTTGAATAATACTTGCACACTGGAGTCGAGGCTGTGGAAATTCCACACACTTCCACACAAATAAGACATCACTGTCTTATTTTTCACATTAAAAGATCACATTTTAGTATTTCAGTGCTCTATGAGTTCCAAGTGGTCTGATAATTATCCAAAATGATCAAAAAGTAGAGCCTGCTGCCATTTTCAATTTCAGGAATTCAGCATGCTGAGGTGAGTGAAGCACCTGCCTAGTTTAGGAAGACTATATAGAATGTTACTAATGGTAATTGCTGCAACAGTAGAGTGTGTGTTGTGCTGGTATTGTAGCAGTGTTGCACATGTATGATATACTTGGAAACTCTGGCGCTCATTCAGTAAAAACCTCCCCAACCATCTTTGAAAAGACGGAGCAGTAGGTCACTTTTTCAGTTTCCCTTCTTAAGTTCTCCTGGAATGTTTGCTCCACGTAGAATGGACTCTCTTTCTTATCCGGAATCTTGCCGAAGCCTTTGACAACACGCAATTACTCCAATCCCTTCATGTCATTATGATGAAGACTTCAAAAAACTGTTCCTTTGATATCTCTTGGTCCACACCAGGGGAATGTTTTTCACCATTTTATGTGACAGTGTGGAGAATAAAACCAACAATGGTGCTCGTTTTTAAGGAATACACAGATGACTTATCTGTCAGGAACTGTAAGGACACAAAAAACTGCACTGAACCGTTTTGTCTTACACACCAGCGCTATTTCCCCTATCAAGATTTAGGGAAAACTGTATATCTCACAGAGGGAACTGAATTAGACTAAAAATAGCACCAATATGGCTGTCTAATCGAGTGTGACATTCATGAATTTGGAGAAGCATGTCCAAGTCCAGGCTGAGTCGAACCAATAAACCAACTCTACTTTTTTTTTTAATTCAACCCCGTCCATATTTTAACCTACACTTTGTTGGCAAAATAACCCAAATTGGCTTATTTATTTTTAACCCAGCAGCTTTTAATAATATATGTATATCACCTCAGCAAATGACATTGATAAGGAACTCTATAGAGGCTGTGCAATGTGGTGTAGTGATAGGAGGAAAGTATTGTAATTATTCAGCACTGCTCTGTTTGTGTCTCAGCTGATTGGCCACTCAATCAGGGCCTCTTTGTTCCTTTGTGAGCCAGTGGATCTCCACGGCATCTGCTCAGTGGTATTTATCCAGGGGAAATTAAGGACACTGATATGTGGATCCCTTGCTAAAAGGCTCACAAGCAATCAACCTCACGGTTTTCATCAAGAAAGTTTTAAAAGCAGATCATTTGACTTCTAATGTAGATCCTTTACTTGAACACATAAACGCACACAGGTAAAAGGCAAATCCTCATTACTTCTTGACCTTCAAGTAACGTCGTTGCGTGGCTGGGATGGACTGCCGTGCTTGTCCACCACGAGCACGTTAATGCTGATAAACAGAATTTGTCAGCTAAAGTGATGGTGGAGAGAAAAAAAGAGTCAGCGTAAAGCCTGTTTGAGTTGGGGTCAACTGATTTGACTATCCAGCTAAGCCTGGAGCTCCCTCAGGGGACCCCACCCTCTTCATTCCAGGAAGGCGTCAAACCTCATCTGATAAACAAACGTCTCCCGCCGCTGACTGTCTGAGACAGCCTGGTGGGTCTTTGCCCTTCCAGCTTTCTGCTTCGTTTTAAGGAGAGTGGCAAAAATAAAATAAAGACGACACACCACTGGAGGAGTGTTTTTTTGTTTGGTTTTTTAAGAAGGATAAAATGATAGACTTGGACCAGGGTTTAACTCCTAACAGTGTGTGCAGAGGAAGTGAACATGACAAATATAAAGCATTTATACTTTGAACTTACACTACTGTCTTATCACTTAAAGTCAAAAATAGAAACCAAAAATAAAAGAAAAGAAAAATGGGCTGGCGTAATGTTAAAGCCTCACAAATGCTGGAACGGCGATTGGGTGGTTTTAACCAAAGACTGGCTCACAAACTGTGGCACAGTTGGTTTTGTTAGAGAAGAAGTGAAGATATGTCCAGGTTGAAACGTTTTCAATACTCTGTAAGGAATAAAAGACATATTAGGATGGTAAAACTAGGTTTTAAGGGGTGTCCAGTATGACTTTAGTTCAAACTAAAATAATAAATTTGTTCACCTAAAGCAACAGTCTGCAACCTTTACACCTCTACAATTTGCTTAGAGTCACAAACGCAACATGCTAGCTTGTTTTTATGCCATCTATACAAGAAATTTGCTTAGTCTTTTTAAACTACATAGCAACAATACAATTTTTGTTTTGAGATTGAACATTTCCTTCAGAGGGACATTTTGCTTTATGGAAAATTATGTCAACAAGGAACATAGTTTTGCGTGATAGTGACAAAAAAATGACTTGATGAAAAGAGGAATCCTTACGCTACAAACGTCATTTTTTTGTGTTATGCATGAAGATGCCTCGGAAAAACTGCTGAAGCGATCCTTCCTTATTGTATTCACATTTTAAGATATTGCTCAGTTTATTAGCAAGTTACTAAGAGCCACAGTTAGCTGTCTAAAGAGCCACATGTGACTCCAGTAGCCACAGGTTGAAGACCCCTGACCTAAGCTAACGGTAGTCTTGCACCTGCTGAGTAGCCAACGCGAGCTAGCTCCTTGTTTATTCACACGGAAGAATTAATCACAAAGTCTTACATGTAGGGTTATTTACTGAAGTGCACAGTTTGCAATCAGAATTCAAATGTTTATAACCAAAAGTCATGCCTCAGAACAATGTTTAAAGTTGAAATGTTGCCTTAGATGAAGGAATCACTTCTCTTTTAACTGAACGATGTTAGTTATTTATATTAATTACAGTTAAAGTTAACAAAGAATGTATGTTGTAGTTTACATTTATATGGTAAACTCTCTATCTACACAAAATGCATCCAAAATTCCTGCAGAAATTAAGTGCTACCTTTTGTAGTGCAGTCTTTCAGCCCCATGGTTCCTGCAGTTGAAATGTGAGTTTTGTAATTTGGTGTAACTGGGTTGAATTTTTTTTTTCCTTGAGTGTATAAAATCTTTCTGAAAGTGAACAATGCCTCCTGGTTTAGTTTCCAAATGACAGATTACAGTTAGACCAAAGTAAAATTGGCGGATTGTGGTTGGGTTGTCGCAGTTCTTCCAGCTGAATATCACAAAGTTAGAAAGCAGAAGGATGTAAAATAAAATGTTCTAAAAAAAATCTATTTCTTTTAGATGACACTTCATTCAGCTACCTGTCTTTGCAAATATGGCATACAGCCTTCAGGAAAAGAAGCCAAACAAGTGGTGACTAAAATAGAAATGGCATTGGTGCTGAAGAATTGGACTATCAAGGTTCAATAAAATCACTGTTCAGGAACTGATTGCTATCTTCCATCCTATCTCAAAGTGTACATTTGGGGTGTTTCGTTTTTAAAATCCCCTTGCAACTCGTTCATATGGGAGGGATTATTGTGTTTTAAATTCTCCCAGGTGTGACCTTATCCAAAAAGCCCAGGGTAAGTCGTTTTGGCTTAGAGCTGAGGTATTGTGTTACCGCCTGGATTTATTGATGTTTTTTCAAGTGGAAACTTCAAAATAATTGTGCACAGCTAAACGGATGGCCTTCTCCTGTCAGAGTCCTGATATGCAATTTTTTAAAAGTTATTTTGTATTTATTTATTTATTTGGGACAAAATAAAATTATTGATGTTTCAACACATTTTCCTTCGTCTGTGATAGTAGATTTGATTATTGCATATAACATCCTGGCGGATTGTTCATAAAGAGCTTTTTTGAATCCCTGTTTCTTGTCAAAAATCATTTGAAAACAAACAAAAAATAAAAAGGAGAAACTATAAAGTAAAAAAGATCGCATATGGAGAATGAAAAGTGGTAATTTAAAATTAAATGTATGAAAGGAATTATATTGCATGTCACTTGCTATGCTTAAAACAGATCTTGCATATTGTGATATGCAAGATCACAATATCTACAAGATCTACATTAGGCACACTACATGTGTCTAATGTAGTTAATCAGAGGGTGAACTTAATGGTATGTTCCTGCAAGATCTGACATTTATGGACCTATTTTTATTGCTGTTTCAGGTCAGGGAGTCATTTTCTTTATTAGCCCAGCATATATTAAAAATTTAAAATGTTTGGCCTTATTTCCTACCCCAATTTAACCAAAGCCAGTAAAAAATAAAGTCAAGTTTATTTATCTCATCTCATCATCTCATAACAATTAGCATATGGGCATCTTTCACCCATCACTCTGCTGTACTTATAAAACATGCTGTTTGAATAAGATAAAGTATTTGCATGGAAGTTTTTAATCCATATTAAAGGACAGTGTTAAAAATAAACAGCTAAACTACAACCAGCTAAATTAGCTAAGCTGAAATGATCAGGATAATTTTTGCTAATATTGGGGTGCAATCCACGTCAAAAAGAAGCAAGATAAAGAACTGGTGTGTGATAAAGAGAAAAATGTTTTACTGAAATTGAGATAATTTTTTTTTTTTCCATTCTAATAATGTGGTATGTAAAGTCTCTCCCTGACAACCTCAGCTAAGATGTGTTCATTAGCATGTAGTTAATCAGGATCAAGGAGCTCAGCTTGCTACCAGTTTCGGTATTAGCATTAGTGCGGTCGCTAAGCTAATATAAGATAGATACAAACTTCTATTCCTGCTGAATCTTTCTCAACTACAGGTCGTATAATGGCTCTTAATTTTTACTGAGCAACTATATTTAGTTATAAAAATGCATCTAAAATTCTGAACAAAAAACAATTGCTAAAGTTTTTAGAATGTGAGCATTATAAAATATTACCTTAACAAACTAATGCATTTTATTCAAAATTCTATTATTTTAATGTCAAACATACTTATTTCTCTCCAAAATTCCTTTTGGCAGAATAGTCTGAGTGTAACCTAGGATAAGCGCTATCGCTAAACCAGATGGAACTTTAACGTAGAAACTTTTTTAGCCACAAGTTTTATGATAGATTCTCAAAGTTATTATGTTGATATATTAATGAATTATTTTATAAGGCTTAAAAGCACATCAGCTTTATTCTAAAAAATGCTAAATAAGAGCCATGGACGTTTTGAAACATTTTTGGGTCAAACCAAAATGCTAATTTTGAACAGTTTGCCAAAACAAAAGTAGCTAGCATCAAAATTCAACAATTAATTCATGAGCAATACATCATGAGCATTACATTTAGAATCTACAGTAATATCCCTCCTTATATTATCCCACCGTTATTGGGATGACGGTATATTTGTGACACTTATGTACAATCCATATCACGATGGATTGACATTCACTGCAAGACTCCACCAATGAGAATAACTATCCGACATTTTTTTTACAAGAATTTAGCTTAATTCGTGATTTGCTAACAAATTAAAGAAATTAACATGGTCGGAATTTGTTATTAATAAACATTTCCCCTTTTTTGTTGGAGGTGGCTGTGGGAGTCATTTTATTGGCTAATTTTTTTTACTCTCTCTATTTATTTATTTATTTATTTATTTTTTATTTTAGTGCACCTGACTTTCTAGGTGTCTTGCCTTTTTCCGCTTAGAGTAAACTCTTAATGAGTCACAAGATATACATTCAACTAACTTTTGCGCATCTGTTTTCTTTCCCCCCCTAATTCAAGAACATACGAAAGGCCACCGGAGAGGATGAGACGTTTCAGTCGACGTTTCTTTCCGGTTGTTGGGAACAAAGGTTTGCCCATCTGACCTGTGGCACCTGCCGGAGCTGCCGGAGCTCGTCCACATCATTACACAGAGAGAGTAAACAGGAGCCCACCTGTCTGCGGGAGGCAGCCGTGGTGCTGCTGGAGGAGCTGCTGCCGACCATCCTGCCGCCCTGGCTCGCCTCCCTCTTCCACTTCTTGCTGCCTCCCTTCGGGTCGGACGGCAGCGGGTTGAGGAAGAGGATCCTGGCGATCAGCCCGTACAGGACCGTGGCCAGCATGAGGGGCAGCACGTAAAACACGGCGAAATCAGTGAAGTAGATGGGCAGGTAGTGGCTCCTGGACACCTTGTAGGCGCAGGTGAGCAGCGCCACGTTGTCGTACACCAACTTTTTGGTGTCGGACAGAAACAGCCACATGACGCAGTAGACCGAGGTGAGCGCCCAAACCAGCATGATGATCTTCTTCGCCCGGGACAAGGTGCACAGGAACTGGGCTTTGATGGGGTGGCAGATGGCGATGTAGCGCTCCACGGTGAAGGCGGTGATGGAGCAGGAGGACGCGTTTATCCCCAGGTACTGGAAGTAGGTGATCCCCAGGCAGCCCGCGTAGCCGTACACCCACTGCCCGCACAGGGCGTCGCTGATGTTGGGCAGCCCGGCGGCCGTCAGCACCATGAGGTCGGCGGCAGCCAGGCTCACCAGGTAGCAGTTGGTGGGAGTTCGCATGTGCTTGGTGGTCAGGACCACCAGGATGACCATGACGTTGCCCACGATCCCCACGCCGCAGATGAGGGACACCAGGAACACGCTGACCACCTTGTATTCGACAGAGTAGTCGGTCCAAACGCCCAGAGTCTGGTTGTCCGGCACCGACGTGTCATTCTCCAGAGTCATGTCATCCACCGTGAGGTTTTCCATGACAGAGGGAGGTTGTAACTCTGTGCGCTTTGGAAAAAAAAACACATTAAACATTGAAGAAGAAGAGGGAAAAATACTTTAAAGTATCTAACAAAACTGAGATAGAATAAAAAATTTAAAAATATATAAAAGAGAACCCCCCTCCCTCTAATTACGCATAAAAATGCTTCATATCTTCCCTCCTCGTGGAATATATCGTGTGGTGCTAAGCGAAGCCGGTAAATAAATCTCCAGTACGCGTGCCATATGCAGCCAGAAAAAGCTTGCAAAACGCATCAGAGGATGTGCTGCGTGCAGCAGCTCCTGCTGCTCCTGCCTCACTGGTGACTGAGACGCTTTCTGCAGAGCCCCTCTGCTCCTGAGAGCCTCACGGTGACGCACTGGGACCACCAACTTCTTCCTCCCATGCCAGGGATTCCAGACAAATACATCACAACTCGGGGGGAGGGGGGGGGGATAATAATACATTCATGTCTTGGTACTTTTAAGGCCTTATTTTGATCTTTTTTTGAGTTACTTTTTTCCAATGTGAATCAATACTTTTTTTCTTTTTTTTTTCTTTTCTTTTTTTTGCATTAACAACTGAATGGAAAACGGAGCGAGGTTTCATTTAACACGTCATGCGCCAGCATATTTGTCTCAATTAAAAATAACATTACACCCATATGATGCTACACATTAATTACTGGAGAACTTTCCGCTCTTTATTGTAGCTGTCAAGATGTAGAATGCTATTGACGTGATTTGCAGCCAATCCTGAGAAGATTTAATAGAGACAGATATGAGGGGTGCCCCGATTTATCGCCTGATTTCCTTAATTTTCTGGCGATGGTGATCGGCCGATACCTGCATGGGAAACCGATCTTTTCTACCTCAGCAAATGTACACATATAAATAGAATGACCTCTTTCATGCTGCGTCAAAAGTCAAGGAAAAGAAGTAGACAATAAAAGTATGCAAATGAATTTCCTTTTCAACTCCTTTGGTTCTTCTCACATTTACAGAACCTGATTTTGTTTGTTTTCAGCAAAAACATGAGAAGATATAGTTAATCCGTTATGATTCATAATTAACCTAATGATTTGATGGTATCTGAGAAAGCAAAAACCTGTAGAAATTGTTGCAGGTTTATTATGTAGCTTCTAAAAAAAACACCCACCAAAACGGTCTTTTAATTCAACCAGAATCATTAGCAGCAGATGAAACAACAGCTTCATAGTCATCACATAGTGATATTCAGTAGTTACATTGTGCATATTAGTAGGGAATAGAGTAAGTAATTTATATTGGGTCATCTGGGCAGTTCCCCAGGGCAGCATCAGAAAGGGGAACACATAACCGCCATATTAAAAATTGTTATCATGGTTTTTTTTTTAATTGCTTTTATGCCATACTGCCATTATAGTTTCATAGTGTACATTTTGATCACTCTATCATGTATGCATGTGTAACTACTTGAATTACACACCAGATGAATAAAGTCATTTATCTTATCTTATGCATGTGGTGCCAATTGGAAATCGATGTCCCCTGCTTGCCGCTAACAACAAGGGGACATACTTTGTGTGGAGTTGCGGTGCATTATCTGGAAATTTCCTGCTTTCTCGCTCGCAGTAGAAGTAGGGAATGGCTAAAATTGTTTTTCATCTGAGAACAAATACCACAAACTCACTTAGAAGGCAACTCAAAAATAAATATTTTTTCTATTTGCCTCATTGCATGCCCCCCCAACCCCCAACCCTCCGCCAGCCTGTGTCGCCCTGGGTGGAAAGTCATATTGCAAAACACCACTGAGTCATGGTAATCATAAGACAGGAGAAAGCAGAGGACTTTATTTTTAGATCCTAAAGGTGTCTTACTTCTGGTTCATGTCCTTCTCAGTTCATATACTCATATGTTCATTCGCGGTTCTGGACAAATACAAATGGTCATGGCTTTGATCCACTTTGATACTAAGATCACTACAACATGTAGCTTTGGGATTTTTTTCCCCATAATATTATTTACAAGTCTTCGTTGTAGTCTGCTCTCTAACCCAATAAATTGTGTCCCAGTTATTGACACGTTGTTTGGTCAAAACTGCCCAACTTCTGTTCAAACACTGAAAACTCAGAAAACTGTGTTTTTATTGTGTGTAGTGTCGCTCCTCACTTCCATTTTATCTCAATCTCAATTCCACAAGTGTGCGATGCTGTCTTTAAAGGAGTCTTTCTATTTTTCGTTCCAGATGTGGGAGGACTGCTGTGCGTTGACCTGATGACCTAAGGCTCACCTCCATATGGGTTCAGAAATCATTTGGTAGCAACTCACTTGCTTTGCTGCTGTTGTTGGAATAACAAGCATCCAGTACGGTGGATCTTTGCAGGGCTTGGTCTAATTTCTACACGCTTAACGTCAAACAGACTCCTGGACGTGAGACAGTTGAGAAGAACTGAGCTAATTTAATTAAAACACGGGACCTTGAAAATTTTTATCGTGAAACTATCACCTGAGTGTTAAAAGCAAAAATTTACACGGCATGAGTTTGGCGTCTCGTCCTTACAAGCAGCGCCGTCGTCTTTCTCTCAGAAACTCGTGGCGTCTGAAACGGGTCTGGGATGTGGTGTTCAAAGACAAAAAAAAAAAAGTAATGTTTCACGCACACACTCCAGACACACACTGGATGAGCTCCAAACTGAAATGTAAACACAATTTTCCCAGCAGCTGACACCTTGACTTCGCTGTGAAAGGTTATAGAGCAGAACAGATGCTGCTGAAGGCGTGGAACCAGCTGCAGAGCGGAGAACAAAGCAGCTCCGACTTTCTTGCAAACATGAATGTTTGCCTTGCAAACATTCATGTTTGTTACTTCAGAGTTTATGTAATTTGTTTAAAAAGAAAAAAAATGGACGTACGGAGCGAAAAATGATCAGATCTTGGTTTTTTGGGTATTAGACAAATATCTTTGTAGACATTTTATAACATTGTTTTCAACTGCAGCAGTACTTTAGTAACGCTTACATTTTAGTAGGTGTATATCTAATTATGGTTATCAATTATTTACTGATCAAACTATTGAAGATTTCAATCAACTTATCATTATTACTACATTGGGAGGAGGGATTGCTGCAGAGTCGTTTATTTCATTCAGTGAGGTTTGGCTTGTTGGCCTCATGAACTCAATGCAATTGCACTGCATTACAGCTAGAGAGCAAGTGTGCAACTAAATTTAAATGCGAGTATGATTGGGTTTTGTAGTTATTTGATTATTTCTGGATATGACGTGTTAGACGTGCAAAGTGTCTGTCTGTTGTTAATTTATACTACATTAATAAACTGGATTGATAAAAAAAAAGGTAGTTTAATTGGGAGCATATGTCATGAATCAAACTCAATACAGCACCGAAACAGAAATGTTAAGAAGGAATGATTGAATTTGGTGCAATACAAACACTCACCTCTTTACATCTTATAAAAGAGAAGCCATATTTTTATCTGTATTATTATTTTTGCATGTTTTTTAAAACTGCTCCGGGGCAATAGTTCTGTGTTCTGAATGTCTTTTTTATCTTTGTCTTGTGTAATTATTGTTTTTTTTTTATATTCTGTTTTAAAAGTTAATTGATTTTAAATTGCAGGTCCTTGTAAGTTAACAGAAATTAATTATTTGTCACTTAACACTGGCTCGTAAGTTATTTATTAATTAAGATATTCTTAAATAAGGAATGAGCAAAGAATCAGTTTTTAATTCTATCCTCAATGCTCTTTCAGACTAGCAGGCTGAAGCAGAAACTGGGCTCATTTCTTCATCTAATCTGTGAAAAACAGATGAAATGGATAAACGCAGAATAATGAGGTTTTTCTGTTAAACTAGGTCATTTTCAAAGAGGTATCAGCTAAAATATTTTCACATTGTAAGAATTAGATTAAAATCTTTATCTATGTTTTTTCCCCTCAATGTTTTAATGTGAATTTCAGGTACATTTCTACCACATGCAAAATGCAGTATTCAAGTTTGGTGTTAGTGTGGTAAAATCTTGGAGCGGTCCACCACTCCACTCAGCGTTATGTGTTTAGCAGGCACAATGACGTATCAGCGCATTTAATCGATCATAACACGCTTTTTTGTTACTGGAAACCATATTCAAACATCTATCAAAGCTACATTTATAAACAATTGTATTTTTAAGTATGTTTTTAACACATAGTTCAGCATATTTAAATATACTTAGTGGCTATAACAATAGAATATGAATGGAATATTCTGATATTGATGTATGATGAGCATATTACAAAGCACACAGCCGTTCATAATTTATTTAATAAATTATTTAGTAATATCATTATATAACTATACAAACACAAATAAATAATGATTAATACTGAATAAAATATATTGGATGTTTATATGTATGTATGTATGTATGTATGTATGCATATACACATATATATAGCTATGTGTTTTGTAGCCGACGAGTTCTATCTTTAGTGATTCAGCAGCTGAGATTAAGTCCAAAATCCGATGCAAGATTCATCCGTGCTGCAGTGAATCCGTCTCTCTTTATAGATATCTCCCACTTCTTCCTCACATCGTGTCTTTAGGAAACCTTCAAAACAAAAATGGAAGATTTGGGACGTATCTTACTTTTGACAGAGTGAAAGAATTACACATAAATAATCATCTTTACCAACTGTGTAAACTTTGCTGGTGAATGTTATAACACGTAATATAAGTTTTATAATATGTGTTACATTGCTTCATTTCTAATATAGGCTTTTGTGTCAGATAATCTAAGTCAATGTTAGAATAATTTGTTTTAGATTTACGGAATCTCAGTTAGCCTTCATAGCGGGGCTGAACCCGTATTACACCAAGCACTGTAGCTAATGTTAGCTGGTATCTCGCCAGTGGACAAAAATACAATAAAGTAATATTCTAATCACAAAATATACACAATAATATGTCCATCTTACTTGTGAAATGTTGTCTGTGGAGCCCTCACATCAATAGTCCAACCATCCAAACAACAAAATCCCTCAGAGCTGAGGCATCTTCTGCTGTTTTGGTTGAGCAAAGTAGGAGGAATGACAACTCCAAGATGGCCGCCGTATTTCCTGTGCCGGAGCAGCCAATGCGGGGTCTACTCATATGTCTATGGCTACAACACTTGCGCTTGGTTTACACCTGTGCGGCAGTGAAGGAGACCTGCTGCTGCTGTGCAGAGCTACAGGTGTGTTAGGATCATGGCAGCAAACCAGCAAAACGCAAAGAACTTTTCACAGTTTTTACCCCAAACTAACCGACTGAGTTGAGTAAAGCTGTTGGATGCAGGTAAAGTTAGCTACAAGATGACTAGCTAACATCAATACAGTATCTTAAGCTTAACAAGTAGCCTGTAGGGTACCGATGTTGTTGTCTATGTTCAGCTACGTACATTAATTTTGCCCCCCAAAAAGTCGATTGACATCATTTGACATCATCTGAGCATTGACGCAGATCCTGTGTGCTCATGTTCCCACATTCCCGCCCACCTTCCTGTGTATATTCACGGCACACGCTGCCAATGGAGACACACTCAAGCTGGCTAAAACCAAGCCAAACTTTAACTGGCTGGAGTGAGACTTGGCAATGGATAAGGGGCTTAATTAGTACCATTTTTGCCCAGCCTTTGAGTTTAGGTGAATGGTCATGTTTTCATAGGCTTACTCTACATTTTTAGGTCATGTACTGAATCCTCCAAGAGCTATGAATAGCTGAGCAAGGCAGCACAGGAAGATGGAACAGTTACACCAATAAGTGGCAGAAATCTACAGCTACAATTTAATGGATCCATGCTTTTCCTCCCCAGGTGCCTCCTCCACCATTTGCACCTCATCTTACATGACCTAAAGGTTTCTTCTGGATGGGTAGGTAGGTCAAAAACACATACGCGACTCTCAAGCTTGCGTCTTGAGAATCAAATGTACAGCCTTTAAAGCCGGGACCTTTGCTTAGAAGCCGCTGTTCATTTAGAGCAGACGGAGTCTCCTGGATGAGAGGTGGAACGTTTCTGAAAAGAGGAGCGAAAACTGGTTCTTGCCTTTTTCTCCTCCCTACTGTTTGTTGCCAACCCTCCGTTTTGGGGTGAGATCTGCGACATTAGCTAAAGGAGCTGGAGGAGACGCGGCCCTGCCAGAGGAGCTTGCCTTCTGTTGTCTGAACGGACTAAAGTGTGTGTGCGGAAACTCGCCGCGGAACAACAGACTGTGACACGCGTGTTTATGATTTGTCTGATATGATAAACATTTTCCTATCCCTCCCTCCCCCGGCCCTCTGGAGTTTCAGATCCAGTAGCTACAGAGATAAACAAATCGGTGGAGGTTTCAGGCAGTTTTTTTTTTTTTTCACCAGCTGTCCAGATTGGTGCGATTGTTTTTCTTATGGGCGATGGAGAGGATGGAAATTAGAATGATCTCAGCACAGCAGGGGGGGCGTATCTGTTTATTACTGTGTTCATAACCTCCCCCAGAGGCCAGTCTGAGCCATAAAATGCTCAGTGTTCAGCAGGGAAAGAACCGCTGCTCTTCTTTTGGGGTGGAGGATAAAAACGCTACATCATCTGACGTCTAAGGGCATTTTAGAACCTGGCAAAGAATTATTACGGCCTTGAGCCTCATCAGCAAGTTATATAATCCCCGACTCCCTCCAAAGCTGCTACAATAACTCGCTGCCAGTCATTTACACCTCCGTATCGATTCTCTCTTTGCCATTATGCCACATCACGGGAGGTTAAGTGAAGGGTTCGGCGGCGGCGGGGCACCGTGAAAGAACATCATTCCAACCGGCCCGGGAGGTCAAGAGATAAAACGACACAATCCCAGGTGGGGACAGGGACTCAGTAATTGCTCCCCAGGAGGAAGCGTCACATGCAGCAGGCTTATATGTCATTTTATGTAACTATCGATTCCATTAATGTGAAGTGTTGCACCGTGTTTGCCATCACTCATTACGGATGCATCGGCCCTACTCATGTGGGATCCCTGGGAAGTGTACACCTGTAGCGCCATCAATAGCAGGGTGATGTACGGTCGTAATTTTAATGGCATTGATTCATAGCATGCAGATGTACGAGGGGGGGGTTTCGCCTGAACACCCTGTACTGCAAATGTCAGCACAAGTTTCCTTTTTTTTTTTTTTTTTTTTTAAAGTACTTATTTGTTTAAAAAATGTCTTGTTTGACATTTTAGGGAATTTGCCTATTTGATGCATGAGGGAGTGGATGGCGGTGGAGGGAGTGTTTGAAATCTGACATTAAGTCCAAGACATCTTGCTTTGGACCATAATAAATGGAAGGCAGACCAACATATTCGACGTATATCGATGACGGCGTTCGCCAAAAATGTAGTGTTTGTCACTGCTTTCTCAGTTGCTCACCCTGTAAATATATATGTAAATATGTGGCAGAAGAAACACACATCATATTAAATAAATATGGAAGACATCAAGCAGAAAATTGGACAAGTAAAGAACTGCAAAAGACTGGAGAATGAGGCAGAGGCTCAACTTTCAGCAGAAAAACAACCCTAAACATTCAGCCTGAGATATCAGGACGTGGTTCAGTTCATATGGAAGTTAACATTAACAAACTCTCTTCATCCATTGGCTGGAAATCCTCATAATATTTTAGCATTTGTAGTTGTAAAAGCATAATTTAAATCAATCCATTCTGTTCCCTTAACAAATATAAACAACTTTATCTCATAAAATCCCTAAAAAAAATGGATTGAAGACTGCAGTTCTGAAGACGCAACGGTGGAAAAATAAAAGTGTATCTGTTTTTTCCCCCAATACATTTACATTTGTTGAAAATGTATTTATTTTTTTTAACCTACTGGGTAATAAGATGCTAAATATGAAACTATTGCTCACTAGTTCTTCTCACTGGTTCGTGTGCTGATTAGTGTGGGTGGGTCTTCACTGCCATCTCGTGGTTTTGTCCTGCTATTACAATAATGAGAAGGACGATTAATAACTGAATCAGAAAGTGAAGTGTGCTGTGTGTGTGTGTGTGTGTGTGTGTGTGCGTGTGTGTGTGTGTGTGTGTATTTTAATTAGCAAAATATTACTGAATTCAGCCCACTTTTTTTTTAACCTAAGTGGTTTTGAACATTCATTCAGATTCATAATGTAAGTCATCTTCTTTCACCAGAGAGAATAAAAGAAACATGTCAGTCTGTCACCTCTATTTCTCTCACTGTCAAGGACAACGTAGAATTGATTTGCTGCTACAGATGTGTTGCCTCCTCATTGAGAAAGAAGCTAAACCCTGAAACGCCACCAGCAGCAGCAGCAGCATTTGTGCCAGTAGACCACTTAGTGTTTGGCTCATTTGAAGATTAATAAATGTCTTCGTGCCAAACTCCAGACTTTCTTATTTACCTAATGAATGAAACTCATCCCATTTTTGTTTAGTCGCTGCCTTGGACATACCAAGCAGCAACTTGAACCCAGACAAGGATCAAGATCCCTCTGCATGAGGAGGAAGATCAGCATCAGAGCACTGTTTTCATTCTGAGTATTGCATCGTGTCATGTTGAAACAGAAATAATCCCAAATAAAGAATGGCAGCTATGAAAACTATATGTAGTGGAACAAGATTGCATCTTATTCATTGTGATGAAGTGATGATGATATGGAGGATTGATGGGCGCAAAGGATTTCTCAAACATGCATGAAATAATCAAGGCAACACTCCAGGTATGTTTGTGATGAGGGAACGACATTATAACATGATGTAAAACTTAAAAAAAAAAAAAAAAAAAAAAAAGTCGATCATACTGCCCCTTTAAAATAATATCCATGCTTCGAACAGTAAAGCTGCTCTTATTGGACTTAACTGCCCCAACGCTGGATATTTTTGACTCCCAGTCCAACAGTCAGTCAAAGAGGAAGGAGGAACAAATCCAGACTGAACCTCAGACGGCCTCTCTCCGGTTCTTCGACAGCACTCTCATCTGAAATGCTGCTTCAGAGCTCCTGGGTGGGGCCGGGGGTGGTTGCGTGCCAGACTTTCCAAACAAACCCAGGGGACTGTGTACACCTGCTTATTAATAATCTACAGGACTGCGCTGTCGTGGCACACTTTCCCCCTCAGAGTCCTCGGGATGAGCTCAGGCAGCAGGAGGAGAAATGTGCTCCACTGAGGGCTGCTCATGACCTACATGCTGATTGTTTTACAAAGGTGGAAAAAGAAATGGGTAAAGAAACATCCTCAGCTCTCATGTGCCATGTAGAAGAACTAATAAGTTATGCATAGTAATAATAATAACAATAACAACAACAACAACAACAATAATAATAATAATAATAATAATAATAATAATAATAATAATAATAATAATAATAATAATAGTTGTTGAATTCTTTCAGAAAACAACAATTAGAACATCACCTGGAGTTTTCAACCTGTAGTTGATACATTAGACATTTCTGATCTTTATTTTTTAGAATGAACACATACCAAATACATGTTCTGTATAGCAATAAGAGGGGGTGAATACATTTTATAGTTACTGTACAGGGTTGCATGGAGCTGTAAATTAAAGTGATGCCTAAAATGGTGGTTATTAAACAAATATCCAAAGAAATACTTCAACCATAATTTATGGCAAGCTTTCTTGTTTTTGTTTTTTTTAAGACCCTCACAGTCTCGTGAGGGTCTTAAGACATTTGTAGGTTTCTGGTTTTCTTAAAAGGGCAGTACTATGTGAAGCTGAGTTTTTTTTTTTTTTTTTCTAGCTCTACATCATGTTATCATGTTATTCCCTCATCAGAAACACACTGGAGTGTTGCTTTGTTTCTCTCGTGCCTGTTTGAGAATCTCCTGCTGCGACCATTCAGCTGGTCCAAACGCCTGGGTGGACCCTAGCTCCGCCTTCGAGGACGAAGCTCCTCCTCAGAGCTGCAGTTTAAAAGCTTCTGAGCTTCTGGCTCACAGAGCGGCCTTCACATGCAAGAAACTCTTAGCAAACAGACCAAGTTTTAAGATTTATTGGCAGAGAATTAATTTAAGTTCCGGTCTGGAGATGCTTCTTGAAGTTCACAAGCTGGAAGAGCTCTGAGGAGTTTCTCCAGCAGATTTCACAAAAGCAATCGCCAGCAGGAGTAAGAATGAAAGAAAACATCACAGGGAGTAGAACAGAGGGCTATCTGGAGTTAGTACATTGATTGACAGAAGCTCAGTTTCCATTACAAATGTACGCAAAATTTTGTCAACATCCCACATTTTCATAATTGTGGTGTTTCTGTAAAATAAGAAATGCAATTAAAGTCACACATGATTAAGTTTGTTCATGTGCCATCCTCCTGCATCTACTTCCTGTCATCTTCTTTTTTGTGGTTTGCACCAGTGGCAGCATCCAGTTGTTGATCATGTGACCCCTGTGATCCAAAAAAAAAAGTCTTTCCATTGCAGTTTTGCGAAACAAACCAATTTCGATACGGCCATAGAAACCACATCTGTTAGGTTCCGTGTTTTTGTGTGTTTATTTTTGAGTTTTCTGTGTTCAGTCCTGTTTCCCTGTGAGTCTCTGTCCTGTCCTCCCCGTTGATTGTTTCCCTGGTGTGTCTCATTCCCTTGATTACCCCGTGTGTATTTAAACCCACCTGTTGTCTGTGTTCCTCGTTGGGTCGTTGTCGTTGTCTATTGTCGTAGTTTGTCTCTCGCCAGTAGAACTGTTAAGTCCTGGTTGTGTTTGTTCCGTCCGGTCCGTTTGACAGTTGCTACCGGTATTTAGCTGCGTGCTTGTTCCTGCCGTGCTGCCTGCCTTGGACTGTTTGTGTGCCTTATCATCATTAAACATCATCATCACCATACCTGGGTCTCAGCGTCTCTCCTCACCACCATCAACTACACCGCTCATGACAGAAGGACCCGACCACGACCGGTGAGGAACGCAACAAACATCATGGACCCATCAGACGCCCGAAACCTGATCGGTGAGATCAGGAGGTACCAGGCTGAGTTGGCCAGGCCCTACTCAGCGGCCGGACGGCTTAACGCAGCCACGCGGATCTCGATCCACCTGGAGAGGTGGGGTCCGTATCTCCCTCAGGGGCAGCTGATGGAGATTCTCCAGGATGTGGAGCGGGAGTTCCAGACAGCAAGGGAGGTGCTGTCCCATCCTCCCAAGCTGGACTTTTGCTCCACCGCCTCCGTCCGCCCGTCTCCAGCCGCCTCCGTCCGCCCGTCTCCAGCCGCCTCCGTCCGCCCGTCTCCAGCCGCCTCCGTCCGCCCGTCACCAGTTCCCATGGTGATGGGGTTTTAGGCGGCCCGACTAGCCCCGGGACGACAGGCGGCACGGTTAGTGGCATGGCCTTCCCCCGGGGTCCCCGAGCCCGCTGCTGACGAGCAGCCGTCTGTTCCTGAGTTCCTCGAGCCCGCTGCTGACGAGCAGCCCCCCGAGCTTCCTGAGTTCCTCGAGCCCGCTGCTGACGAGCAGCCCCCCGAGCTTCCTGAGTTCCTCGAGCCCGCTGCTGACGAGCAGCCCCCCAAGCTCCCCGAGTCTGCTCCCCCCGAGCTCCCCGAGCCTGCTGCCGGAGCGCAGCCTTCCCCCGAGCCCAAGTTTCCTGAGTCTGCTCCGCCCGAGTTTCCTGAGTCTGCTCCGCCCGAGTTTCCTGAGTCTGCTCCGCCCGAGTTTCCTGAGTCTGCTCCGCCCGAGTTTCCTGAGTCTGCTCCGCCCGAGTTTCCTGAGTCTGCTCCGCCCGAGTTTCCTGAGTCTGCTCCGCCCGAGTTTCCTGAGTCTGCTCCGCCCGAGTTTCCAGCCGGCCTTCCTGCCGGCCCGGCGGACCCGCCTCCACGTCTCGGCTTTCTGCGCCGGAGACGCCGCCCGCCGGACCCGCCTCCACGTCTCGGCTTTCTGCGCCGGAGACGCCGCCCGCCGGACCCGCCTCCACGTCTCGGCTTTCTGCGCCGGAGACGCCGCCCGCCGGACCCGCCTCCACGTCTCTGCTTTCTGCGCCGGAGACGCCGCCCGCCGGACCCGCCTCCACGTCTCTGCTTTCTGCGCCGGAGACGCCGCCCGCCGGATCCGCCTCCACGTCTCTGCTTTCTGCGCCGGCGGAAGAGACCGCCGGACCCGCCTTCACGTCTCTGGTTCCTGCGCCGGCGACGCCCGCCGGACCCGCCTCCGGGATTCCGGTTTCTGCGCCGGCGACGCCCGCCGGATTCGCTCCTCCGCCCACCTGTTGGGTTGTTTTTTGTTTTGGACAGTTTCTGGACTCTAGCCCTCCTGCCATCGCCCCTCCGCCCACCCTGCTGGGTTGTTTTTTGTTATTGGACTTTTCTGTTTTTGTGGGCGTCTGGTATCCGCCCTTGAGAGGGGGGTACTGTTAGGTTCCGTGTTTTTGTGTGTTTATTTTTGAGTTTTCTGTGTTCAGTCCTGTTTCCCTGTGAGTCTCTGTCCTGTCCTCCCCGTTGATTGTTTCCCTGGTGTGTCTCATTCCCTTGATTACCCCGTGTGTATTTAAACCCACCTGTTGTCTGTGTTCCTCGTCGGGTCGTTGTCGTTGTCTATTGTATGTCGTCTACACACTACAGTCGAACTGCTAAGTCCTGGTTTGTGTTCGCTCGCACGAAGTCCTGTTGTTCAGTTGCTACCGGTATTTGGCTGTGTGCCTGTCTCTCTGCCGTGCTGCCTGTTTTGGACTGAGCTTTATTTTCATCATTAAATATCATCATCATCACCATAACCTGGGTCTCAGCGTCTCTCCTCACCACCAACAACCCCACCTTATGACAACATCATCCTATCTCCAAAACGTTTAATTGAAAAACAGAGTTTTTCAAAATTGTATTTATTTTTTTTGCCCAGCTCATTCAGAAAAAAATAAAACTAAATAAATTATGCAGCCACAGCAAAAACCCAGATCGTTGAATTAACTGATAGCTTGCAAAATTACAAAACGCATGCTGAGCAGATTTCAGATAAAACCTTGTCACAGAGCTAAAACACAAAGAGTGAAACAAGAAGCAAATGGAAGCTGCTCAGCTGATCATATCACAGCTAAAGGGAACACTGGCAGCTACTTTTGTACAGATATACATTTCCAGGTCATCTTGTGACAGAAAAAGAAGAAACATTAAGATTTCAGAATATTCTTCAGAATGTGTCGAACTGAAGGACGGCGGGTCAAATCTCTCTAGAGCGCCACGTTTGTGCAGCGTCAGATAACACCACCATGAAAGGATGTTAAATATTGATTTTAAGAACAATAAAATGCAGAGGAAGCTATAATATTTTAACAGTTAAGTTATCAAGGCATTCTGCCGTAACCGGCCCTTTGAAGACATTTATGAATATCTACGCAGTCGGGAATGAAAATGACTTTGACGCTCCTGCTTTAAAAGGTGGATAATGACTCATTTTTAAAAAATTTAATAATTGTGTCAAGTTTGGGTCAATTTTTATTTTTTTACCCTGAGAAAGCAGATAACGGTTGAGGGTTCCATTAGGGATGAAGAAATAAGACTGGCAGGATATTCAGACTGCAATCTGTTGCAGCTCTTGGAAGACGAAAGCATTAATAAGTGATAGTTAAGTTGAGTTGTGATGAGGGGAAATGTTCCAGTTGCTTCCTGGAAGATTTGGATTGTGGTGCCTGATGGGCAGATGAGCAAGAGAAAACTAATAATACAGTTATTACTCGAAGCTCCTGCGACAGACTGGCGACCTGTCCAGGGTGACCCCACCTCTTGCCCGGAACGTTAGCTGGAGATGGGCACCAGCAATCCTCCCGACCCCACTAAGGGACAAGGGTGTAAGAAAATGGATGGATGGATGGATACTTGAAGCTCCAGTTGAATTTTGGCAGTCTGTTTGTTAAGAAGTAGAAATAGCCATCTGTTCCAGGGAAAGCGAACACAGGAATCGTCACCGGATGGCAAGAAACGCAACAGAAAACAATTCAAAGGACAAGAACGTGAACGTAGATTTATCATTTCTTGTTGATCAACTGGCAGCTGATGAGCTGCAGGTTTAGGAGCAGATCAAGCAGTGGCCACGCCCATGCAACCAAGTGAACGCCAGAGCTGAAACTGAAACTGTCTCTACTAGCATTGTAAACGTGTTTCCATTACACAAACATTTCCATCCAGACTTTGTTGATATTCTGTTACAGTTGGATAAAAAAAATAAATAAAAAATCACAAACACACAATTTTGCAATTGCTGTGTTTCCATCAATTAAGAAATGTAATTAAAATCACACGTGAATAAGTCATTAAAAACAATGCTGCGCTGTCACCCTCATATCACTTCCTGTCGTCTTCTTTGTCGTTTCTTACAGTGGTAACTTCTGGTTGTTGATCACGTGACTCGTGTGGTGTGAAAAAAAAGTGTTTTGCTAAATAAACTAACTTCAATACGGACAAAAAGAAAAACACCACATGATCATTTTAGATAAACAAAACAGGTTATGAGGGTCAATGAAGCCTGGAAAGATCAGTCAAACTTCCAGTATTTATCCACTGAGCTCAGACAACAAGGCCTGGCGAGTCGTGGCTCATCAGGAAACAGGAAGTGGGGATGATAGAGGGAGGGAGAGTTCACAGACACCCCACCACCTTCAGGATGATGGTGATAAAGGTTTGATACAAAACTTTAAATAAAAAAACGTGTTTTTTTTTTCTAAATTGGTGTCAAATTGCACAACTGTAAGGCTAACGGAAACGCAGCGTTGTGGGCCGTGTGCAGTACAGTTGGATCTTTCCAAACACTTCTAGTTTGCATAAAATTGTGGCCCTGACTTGGACTTAAGTAACTTCTTCTGTCTTTTTTTGTTTTATTTTTTTGTTTTTTTTACCTATTGCTCATTGTATAGGCTTCACTAAAATTCTCCACAATACGAATGCAGGGTTTCTGAATAATCCTTGTTCTTGGACACTCTTCACAACTCTTGCAAGTTTACCAATTTTCAATTCAATACTGGCAACAATCATGTTTACAGCCCAATGCTGCAGTCATAGTTCTTCACTCAGTGATATTTCTGATATTTACGTTCCCAGTTGGAAGAAGAGTTAGCATCCTCCCAACCCAGTGGAAACTTAAAAATTTATAGAAATATTATTAATACGTTTAATGAGAAAAATCCTTGGCATTATCACGGCAGATTTTTCTGGAGCTGTCAACTAATGACGCTGCATGGTTTTCTGATTCGCATGTAAGGAACCTCTGGTAAAGAAGGGTACTGGAGGCATTTTGGATTTTCAGTGTTGTATTAATGTTTCTTAAGTTGCTGCACATCAGTGCTACAGAATCAGATCATTTGTTTGGCACACCTGAAAAACAGAGGCTTAAAATACATCCTCCCTTTTTTTCAATTAAAGTAGCAAAATCTCACTGAATTCTTGAGAAAAGGCCAAGCTTAACATTATTTATTGTATTCAGTTATTTTAACATAATCCCCAGTCGGCACCCATAATAACCCCTTTCAACCTTACTTTTCAGAGGTAAGAGTTTCTTTTAACTTCTAATCAGTAATTTATGATTTTCTGTTTTCCTGGGAAGTAAATAAATACTTGACTGTAGAATGGATGAGGAGTCATATTATCTTGTCACTACGCACAGTGATCAAGTCGGTAAGTAAGGTTGGAAGAAAAAAAAATCTACAAAGCTGACAGTTAAGAGATTTACAACAAACAAGACCATTTTAAGGTCACCCAGTCTCCACAGCAACCAGTTGTTTCAGAGTGAAGCCAGGAAAAAAGACTTCTCTTTCCTGTTATCATTACGTATAAATATGGTTGCTAAACTCTACTGGGCCCTGAAACTGAATGCTTTTATCAGATGACAGTACGCTTGAACGTTTCAGCTGCAAACTCTCCCGGTGGGTCATAATACCAAACGCTTAAACATCAAACAGAGTGATAATGACAACATGAAAACAACAGTATAATGCTTTTATCTAAAGTACTCTGTGTTTTTCTTCTTCCAACCATTATAAGATTATTCTCTTCAGGCAGTGTTGTTAGTCAATCTGATTTGTGAATAAAATCTCCAGACCCCACCCTGCCTGTTGTGTCCTGATTCTAACTTTTAGACCTTACTGTTCTGGAGAGATTGCGCAAAAAGAAAATGAAGAAGTCACATTGCATTTTGTGAAGATCTAGCTGAAAGGCTTAGTGGTTTGTGCTCCTCCACAAGGAAATTAAACAAAAGACAGTTATTAAAGTGTTAGGACGGCTAGCGCTGCATGTTCTAATCTTATTAAAGGTGTGTGTTTTTACATATTTTTTTCATGTTGTGAAATCATGCTGCTGCAACAAAAAGTGCATTTATTTCAACAGATCTTAACTGAGGTTGTGACAAATTTCAGCATTGATGAAAGAAGTGCTGACTACCATTAGCTATTGGCCAGTTAAGTCACTGGTTCCCATGGAAACTTGTGGACACAGGTTAGCTATCTGAAAGGTCCTGCAGGGAAACCACCTACATACTCAATTGCCGGAAGATCACAAGATAACATGTGATGTATGTGTCACATAGTGCAGATACACACTAATGTTGCTGGTAAATTGTGTCTTTTCATAAACTTGAAGAATACATTTTATCACAATAGTAGCTCCATTTCTATTGTCCACAAAACTGCAGAAATTGAAGTTACGAAAATAAATGTGTTACATGGAAAATGGCAATTTAAAAAAATATATATATTAAAAATAAAAAAAAAAAAATAAAAAAAAAAATAATAATAATAATAATAAAAAACAAGTTGATACACTCGATGAAGTTGTTCTTCTGCCGTATCGAAATGGATGTATTTTGCAAAACTGCAACGGAAACCCTTTTCAAGCATCACACAAGTCTCGTGATCAAAGGCCGGATGTTACCACTGACAGAAACGACAAGGATGGAGACAGGAAGTAGTTGGAGCATGATGGTTTGTTTTTGGATAATATGTAACTAGCTCCACCAGAGCTCTCACAGCATCTCGCAGTTCATAAAAGGTTGTGTCATTCGAACGCGTTGAATTCATATCTCGTCTGTAAAATCACCGACTACAATGTTCCCCCAAAACGCCGCATACGTAGCCACTCCCAAGTATAAGCGTCTCACGAATAGCTAGTGACTGAATTATGAATATGTCTCATATAACTGTTTACATCCATCGCTGCAATGTTTTTTAATGACTCATTGCGTGAACAAGCTTGTTCATATGTGATTTCAATTTCATTCTTATTTCACGGAGAAACAGCAATTGCAAAATTGCGTCAGCAGCAGAATATAGACAAAGATTTGGTCACTTAATTAACGGAAACGCAGCTACTGTATGGTTTACATCAGACAGAAGTAAAGTTGGAGCTGGTGTTGCTTCGTATCAGCCTGGTTTATATGCTCATACTTCCACCCAGCTCACATTCCAGGTTATTTTATGTCATGCATCACTTTTGCAGCACAGCTGGACAAGCAGTGTTTGCATGAACTGGAGGTGAAGCGAGTGCACCCTTGGCCTCATTCATTAGTTCACTTCATAACTTCCTCTCTCTCTTACATAAATATACATACACACATACACACACTGCTGCATCTCTACCTTCCACTAGTCCTGTATGCTGCAGCAGTGTCACATCCATATTCTCTCTCTTTTTTATTATTATCATTCTCAGAGGGGGTGGTGCATGCTTGTGTCAGGAGACCTTCTGTGAGGACAACTGTTAGACATGCTGACTCTCCAGGCTGCGCCTCCTCGTGCGAGCCTGGTGTCCTTGCCAGCAGGAAAAGTGGTGCACTGTTGCAGAAGGATGGCATCTGATAGTTGGCCGTTGTTGCTTCCTCTGAGAGGAACGCACGGTCGGATTTCAACTGCCTCCAGCCGCCTCTCCCTGCGTCGGATTGACCAGTGTTGGGCTACAATCTGGTCAAGCGCACCATAAAGCATTATGATCCATCGTCGAGTGAGACACAAGCGTCCTCGCCCTCCTCCGTGTCCCTGTGAACTAATTCTGGTATCCGAGGTATTAAATCTCTTGCCCCCGTAATTCTTCCCTCTCCTTTTCCTCTTTCCCTCCGTTTCTGCTCATCACGTTAAATGGAGTCTGGTCGGGACGCGAGCCAAGAGCCGTTCACCCAGCCACCAGGACTCCCAGGAAAAGCAGCGACTGTATTTATAGCTCTGGTCCGCCTGTGCCAAAAAAAGTTGGAACAATCAGCAAAGGAGCACAGAGTTCAGTCTGAACATGGATTAAAGCACTTTGAAAATATATAGCGGACGATACTTAAGAGTGTGCGTTTGTGCAGTGCCACTACCTGGGATGAAAACAAACCATCAATGGATGGCTTGGGAAGCAACGAAGACAAGGGCTCAACGTCTACATGACACAAAGCTCCAAAATGATAATATGAGGCGGGTCACAGAGAGGGATGACCCGTCAGATCTCTGGATTAAAGATGGATTACGATGGCTTTGGCCTACTGACCATGTGGTCATCTGAGAGGGCACAACTGAACAGACGGTGCGCAATGCACAGCTGGATACCTTTTTTTGTGTGTCATTGTAACTACATTAACTGACAGCATTTCCACACAACAATAGTGGCCACATGCTCTATATTCATCATGTATTGCATATTCCATTGTGTTTGACAATGAGTTAGCATCCCGTTGCCTGTTTCCTCTATATTCCATTCATTTCAAAACCAGTGTATTCTAGTTTCAGAGAAAGACAGATAGGCAGACAGATCTTTTCAGCTTTTCTCATGTTAAAGGGAGCATTTAAGAACACTTTTGAACACAGAGGCATGGCGAGCAGATGATTGTTAAATGAAAAAAATGATGAAACAGAAAACAAGGTGATCACAGGGATGTGTGCGCCTGAATCAAACTGTCGGTAACAGAAGAATCCAGCGAGGAGTGGATGGTCAAATGCTGAGGGTGTGACTGATGGAACAATGGACCTGGAGAGATGAGTGAGTGCAGCTGTGAGAGGAGAGGAGGAGGCAGGCTGAGGGAAAGACAGAGAGAGAGAGAAAGAGAGAGAGGGTAGAAGGTAGTTGGGGAAATTATAAATCTAACAGTAACAACAAATAACTAAACACAAGAAATAAACATGATCAGAGACAAGCTTAATCATGTTCTTAAATAACTAAGAGCAGACTTATCTACTTAAAAATGGAGAATAACTAAGGTGAAACAAAGAGAAGGAATGATCCGAGATCTTGACAAAAACTTCCTTTTTAAAGCGTAAAACTTTTACTCTGAAAACAAAGGACCAAACAAAGAATTCTGGTTGTGTCGTGAATATTGCTGAGATGTTGTATCTAATTTTAAAAGAGACCAATACGTGCATCATCGCCCCGTCTTTTGGAATCTGGATGTTCTACACTCCTTCTGCTGCCAACCCCAGGGAGGGCGGAGGGGGGAGGAAGCCACCTGTGTATTTTAACCCTAGAGACGTCCCTGGATACAGAGACACACGGATACGCAGAGTGCTCATCTCATGTGACATCATAAAAAAAGACCCGACTTCATTGGCAAATGGGCATCTGTTGGGACTGTTTCCAAAGGAAGGAAGCATTCTGACCAGAAGGGAGGGGAGAGGGAAAAAAAAAAAAAATCAAGTTCCGGGTCTTCCCTCGGATCAGCCTTCAAATCCTCATCTCCGCTTGTGTTGACTGACTGGCAGTGATCTCAATCGGCTCACAGATAGCGACGGCGCTCCTTTCAGCGATTCATAGGCGCTCTCTCTCTCTCTCTCTCTCTCTCTCTCTCTCTCTCTCTCTCTCTCTCTCTTTCTCTCTCTTTTAGCGTGTGTGTGGGAGGGACTAAAGGAAAGCTCCCCTCCGCCACAGCATCGTGCATTAGAAGGAGGAGGGGAAATGGGGGGGAACTCAAAGCACACTCGCCGATAAGGTTTCTTTTTTTCTTCCCCCCTAATCTCTCCTCCTGGTTCTGTGGCTGGAAGAGGAAGAAGAAGAAGGAGTCGATCGGGATGCTGAGGTAGCGCGGTGAGTCCGTCCGCCTCTCTGTCTGTTATATCAGTGCGGTGTGCTGATGCGTTTTTTTTTTTTTGTCAGGGATTAGAAAAGAACAAATAAAAGCGGATTGTGCACGGTCCACCCTTATGCAGAGGGGCTTATGCCACATCCTGTGTCTGAATTCAGGAAAAGAAAAAAAGTGTTCAGGGGCATTCCGATAGGCTTTCTTTATGTTGCTGGACCTCAGTACTTTGCGTGCATTTCCCATGAATTGATGAGTTTTTACTCAAACGTGTGTGTGTGTGTGTGTGTGTGTGTGTGTGTGTGTGTGTGTGTGTGTGTGTGTGTGTGTGTGTGTGTGTGTGTGTGCGCGCGCGTTTGTGTGTGTAAGTGCACATCAGGTATTGTCCACTAGAGAACAAATGGCTTTAGCTTAAGCTCGGTTTAAACGTGGTATGTTTTCCTAATTGGATACGAAGGCTTTTCTGGCTAATCACCGAGCTCTGTAAGCGCCTTTCAGAAAAGCGTCCGTGGATTTCTTTCAAACTGACCCATCAGCTTTAAAGCGCTCTTTCTGTCTGAATCATAAACACGTGCACTTGCGCAACTTCGCCAGAATACACCCAAGTTTTTTTTTTTTTTTTTTCTTAAATAGATCTCGGGTGAAGGCTGCCATGTTCAAACCCTGAGCCGGCGTGTGTGTGTGTGTGTGTGTGTGTGTGTGTGTGTGTGTGTGTGTGTGTGTGTGTGTGTGTGTGTGTCGTCCACTTCTTAGGGATGCTGTGGAGTGGAGACGCCGTGGGAGGAAGTCTAAGAGAGAAACACGAATGGCTTCCCCGAAGCTGCTTCCCGCAAAGGAGGCAGGCAAGCAGTCCGAGCTGAACCCAGAAGCATTCGACCGGGTTTCCGGTGTGCAGCACGCCCGGAAGTCGGCCGGATCAACAGGAGACGGGCTCCCCGGGGAGGGCGGCTGCGCCCCCGCCCGCGGCAGCGGCAGCCGCGGCCGGTGCCTTTCAGCACCGAGGACAGCGCAGCGCAGGGCGGGCGCGGAGGGGAAGCTCTGCCCTCCCCCCGGCGGTGAGGAGAAGCTCCGGGTGTGCTGCGACGAGGAATTGGAAACCTCCTTCACCTTCATCGACGAGAACGTCAATTTGCGACTGGCCAGCCCGGAGATCGGCTGCAAAACTTCGCACAGGCCCGTCCGCAACGGCGAGCCTTGCTCCGAGACTCTGCCGGAGCTCTCGTTCATGTCGGAGGACGACCTCTCCTTCGGCGAAGGCTCCGGGAGCTCCGTGGACTACGGCTTCATCAGCGCGGTCACGTTCCTGGTGACGGGGATCTCCCTGGTGATCATCTCCTACGCCGTGCCGCGGGACGTGGAGGTGGACCGCGACAGCGTGTCGGCGCGGGAGATGGAGCGGCTGGAGATGGAGAGCGCCCGGATAGGCGCCCACCTGGACCGCTGCGTGATCGCGGGACTCTGCCTGCTGACGCTGGGCGGCGTCGTGCTCTCCACGCTGCTCATGATCTCCATGTGGAAGGGGGAGATGTACAGGAGGAAGCTCGTGGCCTACTCCAAGCGCTCGGCCAAACTGTACGGCTCCATCAGCCTGAAGACGAGATCCAGCCCCAGCCACTCGTCTGCCCGCTTGTCCCTGGAGGAGGAGATGGTGGAGACTTTGGCTTAAACCGCCGCTCCGCATAGAAACGTTTGTTTGTTTTGAACTATGATTAACGTCAGCCACGCACATTTTATAACCGCTGAACTAACTATTACATGCAAAACCCTCCAATGGTAGGAAATGGGCTAAACAACTCTCATTAAAAAAAGAATTTGACTTTTATTATTATTGAGTTTTTAAACAATAAGTCAAATTCTAGTCAACACTTCTAGGGACATGTGGATCCTACTTTGTGTACAGAGTTGATACTGTATAGGTAATGAAGATGAATCCACTATGCAAACCAGGGACTGTCCCAATACAAGCCATTTTGTCAGCCCATTTCCTACCTTAAGGGTCCCATATGTAAACCAAGTGAACTAGGCCTCAACCAGCCTCAACGAACACTTCAATTCATTGAGGAAAAAGAATAAAAAATCTAATTTGTGATTACTTTTATGAAGAATAACCTTACATTTATATTCGCATTCACAAAATTTACTAAGGATTAAAAGCATCAGCCATATGCTGTAATGTTTGAACTTTGAGTACAACCAGCTCATAATGACCACACAAGATTTTATCCCTTTTTTTTTTTTTTTTGAAAAGACAACTAATTCCCATTTTTTCCAAAAAATAAATTGGTCTAACAAATGATTTTTTTAAAAAGAATATCTGCTCTGTTTAGGTTAATCTACTCCAGATTTCACTTGTTTGCATTTTTTTTTTTTTTGCCTCATTTCAATTCGTTTCTAATGCCAAAAAATGCATTAAAATTTCCCGTTTTATGTTTTCACAATAAAATAAAATAAAATAAAACTTTCATGAATCTGAAATTGGTCAGTGTAGTATAATTAAGGTGACACTAATCTGTGCTTTGGATTTTGAAACAAAATACAGTCGGGAGTCATTAAAGTACCAAACGATGACGCTAACTCAGCATTTTTAGCGGTAAATGGTCACAGTTTCTTCGTGACAAATAGAATTTACTGTTGGTAGAGGTGCGGATGGAAATCCGTGTTTTCAGACAGCCGAACATTTTTATTAGTACAAATTAAGAAAACACAATAATATTACCTACCCACAACTACAAATTACAAAATACAACATAAAAAAAAAAAAAAAAACCCGGAAGAGTTGGGAAACCTGAGACATTGCTGATTGGACAACGTTTGCCACCGGAAGTTATTCTGACTTTTGTGCGTTTGTCGAAAATCTGAATTTCAACATTCTTAGCAGTAGGTACATGATGGAAACGTAGCTATCGCTATTGAGCCCAAAATGCTTCATTCTTTTTGACGGTTCAGGCAATACATGGCACGGTGATTGTCTGCCTACCTGTCTGGAGAAAGAGAGATCAAACGCCGGTGTAATTTCCGGTTCTAAAGTCAAAGGAGGCGTTGTCCAAGCAGCGATGTCTCAGGTATCTCACTCTGCCTTTTCTGTTTTGTAAATGTCATTGTGTTTTCTTCATTTGTAATTGTGCCTAGTTAATATTGTTGTGTTTTTGAACATGCAAAACACAACACAACTTCGTGGCCACCGTAAATTGTGTCGTTTTTTTTTTTTTTTTTTTTTTTTTTTTACTGTCGCGAGATCTCGAATCGTGAGATGTCTTGACTCTCCCCCGTTCAGAGATGCCAGGATAATTCCGCTTATTGGTCATTTGTTAATCGTTTCTGATGTTCGCCTTCGAGCTGGAGCTCTATTCTATTCAAACTGTAACCGCACAATAATCAGAGACAATTTTCTTAAAAAATTGTCAAATGACACTTATAAGCACAATGAAGCTAATTGGCGCCTCCTGCCGGATTCTATTGAATCTGCAATAAAAATCCGCAATCGGGAAATGACAAGAGTTCAATACATTATAGAAATAACATTGTCTTCCCCATTAATTTACTGCTTTCCACCCATCCGTGGTCTTTGCCACTTATTTAGAAAATAGAAACTAAATGTTGTAACTCATATCATTAAGGTCCTTCAAAGAGGCAGGGGATCCCCTTGATAACTCCCCAATACATTTCAGGGTAACTGGACAAACAACAACTATGGAACATTTTGAGGGACTAGTGAGGAATCTGGAATATCTGGAGAGAAACAACAAGGGGAACATGCGAACTCCATGCAGAAAGACTTCAAACCCTCAACCTTCTTGCTGCAAAACAGTGATACCCAAATGCTATTTACTGTATATATACTGGTGTTCATTCATTAAATAATGGGAAGTGAATTATGTGAGGGTCAGTAAACCATGAAATCTGACACCTTAAGTGTCCCTCCTACCCCCTCCCAAAAAAAAATCTTACTCAGGGGGCGCCATAAATTCTGTAAATTACAACCTGAATCTGTACATATCATTTATGTAACTTATCAAAGAAAGTCTCAAAATTCCAAATCACATACGCAATCCAAACAAACCACTCACAGGCTTTCTGTGACCAACGCTGAGGGCTTTTATTTATCGGAGTCATTCATTTTTAATGTGAAGGTTTCCAGCAGTGACACGGCAGAGCAGGGGCACATTTCAGTCCGTCCGTACCCCCCCCCCCCCCGTCCCTCCGGGCAAATGAGTGGGAGAAAGCAGAGGCCTGTGAAGCTTGTCCCTGTCTCACCGAGAAGGAGGAGAATCAGCTCAGCGGTTCCACGCCGTAATATCCAGTGACAGTTCCTGTTTGGCGCAGTGCTGAGGTAAGCCAGTAAGCCTGGCGGAGACACACTCCGGTTTGACTGTTGTGAGCAGTTTGACGTTACAGCTGATCATTTCTCGCTCCTCCTTCCTTTCTGTTCATAGCATTTGATCGCCCAGCAGATACATGGCACAGTCAGCACCAACCCCGTTCCGAACGAGACGTATGTGCACCGGAAAGAGTCTTTGGCAAAACACGAACCCGAGCGCCTGTAACTTTTCCTGTTTTTGATCGGCCTTTCTCTATGAGCCAGCTTTTCCTTTCTCCCCATCCCTGTGCTTTAAAGATGTGGTTTAAGCACAACTAATAACACATGAAAGAGTTGCCCTACTTCGAAAATCCTAAGCTGCCATGACTTCAAAGAGCCAATTATCTCTCTAATACGGGATATTATTACACTTAAATCCTCACGTTTCGGTGTGATTAGAGCGATTTGCTGATCAAATGGCAACGGGTAAAAATACAGATTCTGAGCTAAGATGTTTAATGCAAATTTACTAAAAAAATTTGTTAACCTTCCCTTGCAAAGCTGAAAATTTTAGGTTTTATGCAAAAAAAGCAGAATTTTTTTTCTGCTTAATGAGTGTTAGGTAATTTGATATGATTCTATTACAAATGATTATTTATGCAAACTGGTCTCTGTGTGGACAAAAGATAATGGAAACAGTGAGCCAGCCTTTTAGCTTTTAGCCCATAGCCCCAAAGCAGATCCCAACTTTATTTGTGAAAACAATAGAATCTTAGGGGAAAAAAAACTGGAAAAAAAAAACTATAAGTATGAATTATTTTCTCACTTTTTTAACCCAATACTGTGTGTTGCACGTGAGGGGCAGGAAGGGGGCTTGGCGTTCATGTGGCAACTTAATAATCACAGATATTTCTTTACAGCAGTAAAATATTGTTTTGCACAAGACGAGTGCTGACGAATTTCTCTGCAGCATCTCTGTAACCTTGGTTTCCATTTCTCTGACTTGCAGGGCTGCATGACCCCGTTTCATTGGCTTATGTTCACGACGACATGAGTCAGCCCGCGTTAATGGGAGACGTAGGCTGATCACTATATGCCAAAGCGCTCGAGGTCACAGTGTTGCTACGCTTTAATGCTTTTGAATTGCATTTATATATATATATATATATATATATATATATATATATATATATATATATATATATATATATATATATATATATATATATGTATATGTACGTACAAACAGCAGACTGCATAAAAGAAGTAGGCGCTCATCTGTGAAAAATATGTGGATCTGCTTTATCCGTCTTTGGTTTGTCTCGCCTTAGAGCTGACAAATGTTTGTGTATTTTTCTGAAAAATTGCAATGGAGCGTGCTCCCAATGGCGATGAACCGTCAAACGAAGCCATTTCCAGGAAAGGTAATAAAATTTAATAAGAGCGATGAGGCAGTGTTGTTGTTGAAGGAAGCAGTAAATCCAGATCCCACATGACAGCACTGTATATTGAAAGCAAAATTCAGTCAATTAGGAGCTCCGATTGTTGCTTTCAGTAAAAACAAGACCAAGTTGCAGGTTGTTTCTTCTTCTCATGCACTTTAACGTCAACAGCAGCGAGACCAGCAGTCATGCAGGATCTCTTCTGTTTTTTTTAATCACACATTTGTGTTTCAGTTTAATATGAGAAAAAAAGGATAACCAATTTAAATACAGAGAGGTATTCTCAAATGACAATTTAATCTGTTGAAGGATGAAAATCTATCAAAAAAACCAACATGGCCCTTTGTGAGAAAGCAACTGCTTCCAAAAGCTTGTAACTGTGACTGTGTCACACTTGCCATCAACTGTTTGTCACGACTGGGACGTTTACGTCGCTGTGGGGAAATCTGGTCCATTTATATTTGAAGAGTTGCTTAAATCCAGCAACTTTTAGGGCTTTTGGTGCATGAACAGCTGCAGCACCTCAGTCAGATATATGGTCCTGTATTTGACAAAGTCACTCTGAAACTTTCATTTCGTTTGTTGGAGCCATGAAGAGACGGGCGTATTGTGTGCATCAGTTCATTCACTGTACTGCTACGTAAAACCCAAGCGGACTTTAGCTAAATGTTACAAGCAGTTGATTGGTCAGACTCTCTCCTTCACAAACTGCAATCAATTTATTAAATTCTTTATGGAGTGAATGCAAAAAGACTGGAGAGTTAATCTGCACATTAACGTCATATTCAGTAGCACTGCTACATCCAATCCAAACAAATGTTGAGAAAGTGTCACAGTTCTACCAAATCAATCATTAAAATCTTAGAAGTAATTATAGATCAGTTGATGTCCTACCCAGAGCTTTTCCTAAGAGACTTTCCTGTCACTGAATCTGATCAAAACAGAAAACGCATCCCTCTTAACTGGTGTGTTCCACTCGTCAAAGTATATAAAGACTTCCACGTAAATGCAGACCTTGGAAGAACGACACTGCTGGTTCTGTTTGAACCTCTGTGTAGCATTCAACACGGTTGAGCCACAGCATGTTATGGAAGCAAATGGAGAGCTGACTCAAAATCACAGGTGTAGGACCTGTGATTCGTTTGAGAGGGAAGAAAATTAAATCCGGGGTACCTCAGGGTTTCATCCTCGGGCCCCTATCTAATATCTGCAGTACATGCTTCCCACTAGCTCAGATTATAGCAAGTAAGAAGATCACTTACCATGACTATATGGATGATACACAGACGTACATTACAGTGTCACCGGACGGCTAATCAATCCATGGATGTCCCATAACTCTCTTCAGCTGAACCCGAAACTAAACTGACGTAATTATTTTTGGACCCAAGCAGTAAATCATCAAGGTTCAGCATGCAGTTATTTCAAGCTAGAAACAATCGATAAGGCCTGAAACCAAGGTGTCGGACCTGAACCTTCAGAGACACATAAAGACAATTACAAAGTCAGCCTTCTGTCACCTGAAGGATATTTGCAGGATTAAAGGACCAATGTTCCGGCAAGATCTTAAATATATAATCCGTACGTTTATCTTTAGCCGAATCGATTATTGTAATGGCGTCCGCACTGGCCAATCAGACGGGTGCTGCTGCTCACGTTCTCACTGAATGGCTTAATATGTTGCGATTTGCTTTACAACCTAACACATGTAGTTGTTACAAAAAAAAAGGAAAGAAGGGTAAGCAGGGAAATTTTTGTTCACAGCTCTGTACATTACAGATGAAAAATGCTGAAAATGTGACCAAGTTTATGTTTGCAATCGTCTTCTGTTGTTCCGCCATCTATGATAACGCCATCATCCCAATGCAGAAAGGATCATAAACACAAATGGAAGCTATAAACAGACGTAGACATACATCCTCCTCTCATCATCATCATCATCATCATCATCATCCCTCTGCTTTTTTCTCTTTTAGTCATGGTTGGCAGCCAGATCCGGGCCTCCACTCATACAGCCAAGTGAACGTGTTGGAGGCATTTAATCAGGGATTTGTTTGAGGCGACAGCGTTTTTTTTTTTCTCTCTTTTTTTTTCTACATGCCAAGCTGGAGTGTATTTTCAGAGCTTTCATACATAAGCTCTTTATCCTTGAGCAGAGCACAGCTAAATCACACTTATTGATATTTGCCTGGGCTCCCGGGTAAGTCGATCCCTTCAGGTGAGGCCGAAGACGAGCTAAAACTGCCTCCATCGGCGAATTTCCTAATGGGGTCACCGTCTGCCACTGTCCTGTCTTTGCCAAGACGTGTGTGTGTGTGTAATCTAATTATTTTTTACAGTATATTTGAGTAACACTGTCTCACTTTCGCAATATGGCCTGGTTCAGCAGACGTGACTAATTTGAAATGGGATCCAAATGGGATGGAGCTGAACGCTGAGCTCTTACTTTGGAGTTGTAAATGTAAAATAGAATGATTCCACTTTCTGCCTGAATAAAGTCTGATTAACTCTAACGTGGAGAATTGCATGGAAAAAATACAAACATTTTGCCTCAATTTAATCTGTGAAACAGGATAAATGACTTTAACATAAAAAAAAAAAAGAAATGTCAAAGGTGTTGGATACATTTGAGTTTACTTACTGAAATGGGTGGGAAGTATTGGCGGACATCTTTTTTTTTTTTTTTTTTTAAAGGTCTTTCCATAAATTCCTAATTGGATTTGGGTCTGGTCTTTGGCTAGGCCATTTTAACACAAGTGTCTGGCTCGGATCCAGACTATGCCACTGTACCTCTGACTGCATATTTTGGGATGATGTGCTTCTGGATGGTGAACCTCTGCCCCGGTTTCAAGGGGTTAGGCGACCTCTAAGAGGTTCTTCTACCATAATTCTACTAAGCTTTTCCCATCCCTGCAAAAGAAAATCATCGCCCACACACCCAGCGTGTGTCAAGGTGCGAAAGTCGGGATAAAGCAGGTTGGATTTTCATTCAAGTCACAAAGTTTTTTTTTGTTTTTTTGTACAGTAAATTAGCCATTTGACTGCTTCTCTGATTAACGCTCTTCTTGCCTCGTCTACACGTTTAGGTGGAGTACTATGTCTTGTTTGCAGATTTCTCTTTTTTTTTCAAATTTTAAATTATTAAACATTTCTTAATGGGATTTCCAATTGCTCGAGGTGTTGCTTTACAAACCAACCCTGTGTTTTCACCCTGATATGTCTGCGGTTTTTCTTTTGTTTGATCATTAATGTTTTCTAGCGAACCTGAATCCTTGAATCCGTTACAGAGCGACAGAAGTTGAGATTAAATCACACACAGGAGAACTCTAATTGATGACCTGAAGGTCGTCGGTTGCACTTTGTTTTATTTTGGAACATCGGAGCCAAAAGGGGGCACACTAAAAAAAGAAAACAGGTGATCCAACTTCGTGTTCATTTTTTTAAATCCAAGTACTCAAAATAAAGTTAAATGTGTTAAAGTTTATGAAGTTGTCATGTTAAACAAATTCAAATAAATTAAGCTGGAAAAGCTTTTCCTCCATTTTGTTAAGTTATTGCTAAAATGTTTATAACTTCATATCTTTCCTTAAAACTCCATACAAAAATATTCCACATTATGGTGATGTGGATTTTTTTTTTTTTGGGGTGATTTTTACAAATTTATATAAGATATACTTTTTGCAAAAATCACAATTGTGTTAAGAATTGTGAGGAAAGATTAATTCAATACAACTAGGAATAAAGCATAACAATGTGTGGAGAAAGTGAACACTTTCCAGATGCTCTCTACTTTTTCTTGTTCTGCTGTATAAAATCCCAACATAATGATGAAGGTTGCCGTTATCACGTGATAAAATAGACAAGTTGAAACAGCGTGTTAGAACTATAAATACACATTTCGGAGCTCAACCACTAACCAGCAGTTTTGCTCTGTGTCATCGGGTTTCATCATATTTCTTACTTCCTGCTTTTTTTTTTAAAATTCTTAACATAATGGAATTTTATTCCTTTCCTGGTTAAAATTGATTCCTGCAGTCGTTTGGCCAGCTCCATCTGGAACGTATCTGTCAGACGAAGGTTTCGGGAGCCGCTCTGTGGGGAAAGGTGGTGTGATGGAAGTGAATTTATTCAAATCACCAATGTGCGTGAACTTCGCATGGAACCTTTCCCGATGAATCTGTAAACCTTCCTCGGACTCCAAATATAGCATGTTCAGATTGAATTTAAGCTTTTCGTGATTAAAGCCAAACAAACTTGCTGCTGGCTCGCCACATAGAAGCTAAAACATGGGGAGGGGGAAAAATAAAATAAAAAATTCATCTCTCATTGATTGCCTTGGAGAGGAAAACTAATGCCAAGCTTCTAAAGGGATCCGAGTTCATTCTCAGTTGCTTTCCTCCAAGATATTTTTAGTCCGTGTGTGCATAGTGGATATTTGGGAAGCTCATTGTCCACAAAGCTTATTGCTGAGAATGCATTTGGCTCGGCTGGTTTGCATTTCGATACTGACGCTGTCCTTTCTTTCCCATGCAGCCACTTCTAAGCCCCAACATATTTATATTATTTCAGAACCAACAAAAGCTGATTATCGCCTGCAAGAAAACACAAATCTCCTGTGACCCCCCCCACCTCCCACCCAGGCCGTCACAACAGTAACGCTCTTGAGAAGTACTCTGTCACTGCTGGTATGGGCATCCTCTCTGACAAATCAGAAACCTTTTGGAAAACAATCGCCACAGCGATTCCCCGTTCCCGTTTCCTCCGAACCATCTGGCGCCTTCAGCCGCCGGTACGAGAGAGGACGCTGGGTGATCAGACGGATCAATCAAACAGTAAAACCACTCAGCTGCTGCAGGAAGACAGTGCAGGTTTCACATCTCTTTTTCTCCCTGCCTCTATCATCTGCTGCAGTGAATATTTAATGCTCTGTATTCAGTGGCAGAGATACAGTAATGCACAGCCGCTGCCTTCGCAAGTAATATGCCATCTCTTCGGCTCTGAACGTATATGGATGATGCAAATGTGTACGTTGTAAATCACACGGACCTGCTGGGCTCTGCTGATTGAATTTGAATGAAATTGCTAATGTGGTCATTTGTCACGCGTTGCCTCCTGTATGCTTCTCTCCCCCGCGTTGCGCCTTTGCTTTTACTCTAATTATAGCAATCGCTGGCCAGTTTTACGGCAGAAAATGCTCCGGAAAGGTCAGAGCATGACCTCTGATGAAACGTCGCCCAGGCAACAAACGGAAAGGCTGGTGCATCCGTTTCGATAACTGACTATTCGATTAGAAATTGTGAAAAAAGTATTTTCCGCCTTAAGGGATCCGTCTGGTTTTAGCTTTTCTGTCGCATTTAATCATTTCAGATCATTTAGAGATTTAATAAAGGTAAACTGGTTAGATGCACAGAGCAGTTTTCAAAAACAGTTATTTAAAGCTCTGGATTTTGACAAAGTGACCTCTCTTCCTTTATTTTGTAGTGTTTTTTGTTTTTCATTTTATAAAAGTGAAATGAAGTGAATTTTTTTTAAGTGCTTTGGGTTATTGTCCTACTGCATAGTGCACGTGCAATATAGTTGTTTCAGGGTCACATAGGTGTCAAGGCATGCAGTTCATGGTTTCATCAGCCACAGGAAGTGTTCCTGATTAAGCAGAAAATACATCCCTGACCATCACACTGCCACCACCATGTTTGACTGTAGGTATGGTGTAATATGTTGTTCTTCAGATGTGAATCTTCCATAAAGTTGGAATATTTTTCTACTTGTGGATCTTCAAGGGGTTTGGGGGGGGTAAAATGTGAAATGGGCTGCTGAGGTATTTTGGTCAGCACAAGTTTTTAATACTGGAAATTACCAATGAATTCAATTTTAAAATAAATTATATTTGAATTGGGGCAAAGCGTTGCTTTTTGAGATACTTCAGCCTACTTCATGTAGTCAAACAGGATTCTGATTAAATAATTTCTTGATTCTACGAGTCCAGCTGTCATTTTGACTGCATGTGGCTGGTAACATTCACAATTAATCTATGATTTTAAAAAAGGGACAATTGCTTTTTCACATAGGGTGTGGTTTGTTAGGGTAAATTAGCAAAACAAAAAAAAAAGTTTCTGTAACACAGTAATTATGTTTCACAGTTCTGTAACTTTTGCAGGTACAATAGTTTTTTGTTGTTGTTTTTTTTTAAATCAATGTTTCCAGTTCTGTAGGCATTAAGCCCAAGAAAAAGTTGACTTTGCATTTATATAAAAAGTGTATTTCCTGCAGACACAAATGACAATTAATCTATAATTGAATTTCTGTTTGTGGTTCAGATTTTTATAACTTTTCAGATTACGGTGTGTGATAAATTAAAACAAGGTAGTGCCTTATTATGAAATGAAAAAAAAAGTTTGACTTACACAAAACGTGAGTTGTTCTGTTGGTGTGTTGCATTCAATCTCAATAAAGTACACTCAGTCTGTTTTGGTACCTTTGCAAGGAACCATAAAGTTAATTGGGGTGGCAAGACAAATTGTAACAGTTTATATTCTTAGGAGCAAGTATGGTTTGGTGGGTTAAAAAACAGAACCTGATTCGCCTCTAGAACTCCGCCTAGTGTACCCTTCTTCACTCATGAGTCTGTGTATGTTTGCTGCTCCGGCATCTGCAGTGTGGCCTTAACTCAACAAAAAAAACTAGACTATTTTTAGATCAGCAACCCAGAAAGAAAAAAAAGATAGAGGACAGACTGTGGACGGAGTCAGCAGTACGGTTCGGTCTGAAAGTCGGACTCAGAGCAGGTGCTGCAGAGCTGATAGTCTCGCACTGCCTTTCAATTTCCATCAGTGTTGTGTTACCAGAGCATCTGTCTGCTGAGAGATGATCCTGGCGGTGGAGAGAGGCATTAGTATGTGGAGGGGGAGCATGCTGATACACTCATGGGAAAGGTCCGTGTGATACGCATTGAGGCTCCAAGACACATGTGAGCGCTGAAACGAGCGCGTGCTCTTTAACAGCCTGCCAAAGTTTAGCATCCGAAAACGAAAAAGAAGACAATTTCAGTCAAAGCAATTGCTCTAAATTAGCTGGACGTTCAACAGTTTTTCTCACATGACGCATTGGCTATCAAATCCATTCATGGTGGGGATTGTGGGATCAAGATGATGTGCAGCGACTGCCACATCCAGCATTTAGCATTTATGCTACCATGTTTACTAATGGTTCCACAATGGTTGACATATTTACCAATTAGTTTCCTCAGTAGTTGGCCAAAAAGTTCAGTTCTGGTTTCATATGTCCTGAGCACCTTCCCTACATGTTCGCTGTCTCTAGATGGTTTGGGCAAACTGCAAACAAGACATCTTATGACTTTCAACAATATTTACCATTCTTCCATTAAAGTCAGTGTGAAGCAAATGACTGATTGTTGTTGTTGTTGTGGCAGCAGATTCTTCCACCTGAACCTGGATGTCTCTAGTTCTTCCAGAGTTAATGTTGGCCTATCAGCTGCTCCTCTTGCCCGCTCTGTCAACTTGAGATGGATGACCAATGTTTTGGGAACTTTGCATGGACTAAACAGAAATCTGTAAATTTGTGTAGATATAAAAGATATTTAAAATCATAAAGCACTTCTCAAGGCCCAACAATGGATAAAAACGCAGAAGAGATAAAAAAAAAAAACAGATTCAAAAAGATATGCCCTTACTTGCTTTTAAAAGAGACCACAGAGTCCAAAGGAAGAGAGTTCTGGAGTCTGATGTTCGCTGAACAAAACGTTTTGTCTTTGTCATAGTATGAGGGAATCTTCAACAGATCCTGATCCCAGGATCTCAGGCAGTGGCGCAACTACACATTATTCAGGTGGATGCGAAAACATAAATCGGCGCCCCCCCCTCCCCACGGCCCCTCCGAGGCAATGATACGTGAAGTGTGAAAATCTCTACATTTACCTCGTTATGTGCTAGAGGTGAAGGAGCGTAAGGCGCGCTGAACTGTATGGGAAAACATAATCGGCGTGTCGCACCCTCCAGACGGGGTTTTGGCGCCCCCTCTGGTGCTGCGCCCCTATGCGTTGCATGCGCTGCATACCCACTTTTTGCGCCTCTGGTTAGGTATAAAATGGATCGGGTTAGGGTAAGGGTTAGTCTGTAGAAATGAATGGAAGTCAGTGGAAAGTCCCCACAAATATAGAGACACGACTCTGTGCATGTGTGCGAGTTTGTTTGTGTATCAGGTTTTTCCATAATAACGCTCAATATTGGGTGTGAGGAGCCACAGATAGGCCCCCCAGCATTTAAGGCAGACACGAGGGACCACAGGGACACACAACATCCCCTTAGAGTGCACTGCAAGAATCCAATCGTAATGAAAGAAAAGCATGAATAATTATTTTATTTTCAAACCGTGAAACAGTGGAGTTTCGTTTGGTGATATCGTGCACAAGATTAAAAACAACAAGAAGAAAGAACAGAGAAAAAGAAAAGGTTTAACCAGTCTTCCTGTTTATTTTACGTGGAGCTGGAAAACTTGCAGACAGTCCTCCACCTTGTCTAGTCAGACAGGCATCAAAAAGATTACTCCACTTGGAAAATTACACAGACAAACACTCCAATGCTCTGGAATAACCAATAATCCTCTCTGTGCTCTTTATGTCAGTGTTTATGCTGCTATGTTCATGCGTCACAGTCCCCAGAGTTGTATCATTTATATGTGCAAGAGGGAAAACATCTTTGTTGTAGTGTTACAGTCAGCAGCGCTTTTTACTCTTACTGCTCGGTTGTGTTGTTTTGTAGTAACGCCACTAGATGGCAGCATCCGACCTCTGAACAGAGTAAAACTATCGCATGTGGACTATTTCTGATTCAAATTCCGAGAGATGATTTTGTTAAATAAAGACGAAAATGTAAATAGTAAAATAAATAAATAACATAAAAAACGTATGAAAAATATTACTGTCAACTATTTCATATCAACTATTTTCAAGAAAAAATCGACTGATGCTTAAAAGTACATATGCAGGCACACACCTCCCTCCAGAGAGGTTTTTTTTTTTTTTTTTTTCACAAGTCCTTCTACCACATTGTGGTATTTTGCAACATCTGGTTCCTGCTATGTATTGGTATTGGCTAAGATCAATATAAAGGGTTGGTTGGGGTGAAGAAATAGGGGGAGTGTGGCTGCAGTATAAGTAAAGAAAACATTTGTTTTGGTTTGTTTTAAGGACCCTTGCTTTCTCCCATGGAGCTTCTATCGTTAGGCGATGCTCTAACACACAAAGGGAGCCGGTACTAATCTGAAAAGTGAATATTTAATCCAGTTCTTGGCTCTCCAGAAGGGCTGGGATATGTTGAGATTTTTAAAACATCTCTTTTTGAATTCCAGTTTTGCCACTGAAGCTATTGGATATCTTTTTTTTTTTTTTTTTTCCTTTTTTGTTGCACTTCATAACTTTAATCCAGCTTGATTTACGATCCTTGCTTTTTGACTTTTTATGCCGATGCCCAGTTGCCTTGTCCGTTGAGCTGCACGTGTTATGCAACCAATATAAAGATGCTGCTGGCCTGGATCTGATGTCCTAACGTGATAATACCACCTCCCTCCTTCTAGCCCCTCTGGAAAAGCGTTGCTTTTGAAGAGGGGGGCAGGAGGGGGGCTCTTTGCGGGAAACTCTAGCACACAATCCTATCTGCTCACATCTCAGGTTTCCCAGTGGCACAGAGCACCGATGTGAGGCTGTGCTTTCTCATCAACCTAACCTTCAGCTTTACTTTTCTCCTGCGCGGCCCACCACACCCACTGCATCCCCCTCTCCCTCCCTCCGCACGTCCCCACTCTGGCCGGGACTCTCATCTTCTGCCCTCTTTCTCTCGTGTTTTTCTTCTCCATCTTCATCCACCTCACACTCACATTGATCCAGTGCTTTAGCTTGCATCGATGCAATAGAAAACCCATTGGGGGAAGTGACAGTAAATAATTGAATGACCTAAAGGCCATGGAAGGGATTTGTTTTTACTGTTTGTCAAGCAGAGTTGTTTTTTGTGCAAGACTTTTAATAAAATACCTTCAAGGAGAGATGGATGTACAGATAATCTCTTATTTGTAACTCTTTGAAGAATGAACCCAATATGCTTCATCACAGCAATGAACCAAATCATTTATGTTAAGGTTAACAAAACAACTTCCCTTTGAGTTATTAGCCTAGCAGGTTTTAGACATTCAGCATCAATAACAAGAGCAGCTGAAAGTAAAAGAAAAAAGGATTTTTGTTTGACTTTATTAAGAGTTTCGACATCAAAGTATAATGGGCAAGTGTTGTGGTCTAAAACTTCTTAAAAGGGCAGCATTATGTTATAATGTTACTCTGGCATTAAAAACATAGCTGGAGTGTTGCTTTGATTCTTTGAGAAATTCTTTAATCCTACGTGTCTGCCATTCAGGTTTGTAAAACCCTTGGGGGAAGCCAAGCTCCCCCTCACTGAGTTCCTTCAAACTAGCGGCAGCAGCAGTTAGCAAACACCTGGTGGTGCTGCGCATCAGCTGAGCTCATTATATGAACTATTTCTCAGTCCAGTGTACATTTGGATTAAATGTTCGTAACATTTGGAGTGTCCAAAAGGGCAGCAAATTTTTAAAGAGACAAAGGCCCAATTTCCAGGTGTTAAATTGCGAAGTCAAGTTTCTTTTAAGTCATGTCTGAGATATACAGCAATTTTATAGCAAAAAAAGTTGACATAATTACTTGATTGTGCCAAAATAAATTATACAAATGAGCAATTTCATAAATTGACAGGAGCAGAAATGGGTTTGTTTACGCTTGAGCGGTTGACTTCACTTCACATTAAATGTTTCCTTTAATTCATAGCTGCTTTTATTTTGCTTATCAAGCCCCCAAAACAGCATTATGTGTTATGGTGTCTCTTCATCTTACTCTTTATCTCAACAATTTTGCGTTTTACTTCGATGGAGTCCTAATCTACTCCTAATCGACGTGACACACTGTCTTTTCTTTTTGAAGACACGAAACACGTGCGCTTGCCGAGAAACAGATGTCGTTACCCTTTTAATTCTGAAAGCCTAAACATCCAAAGTCGAAGTGACATATTGTTTTCGATACACGGAAAGGCTCAAGAAACAGGAAAAGAACTCAGCTCTGTGATGGATTAAAAGGGCAGCAGAGGAGCTAAAATAAGATTTTGATGATAAGCACGGCGATTAATCCAAACAGCTATAAACAATCCATACTCGCCACAAGTGTTTCTATAATCCCAGCAATTCCAAAGATGATGCAAAGTGGTTTAAGAAGAAGTTGCCAGAATCAGCTCTGAGCTACTGAAACATTGTCAATAGCCTGAGATATTGCCAGCAACATTTCAGTCCTCTTGTTATAAACTTTAAGCAGCAGGTTCACAACTGAAAATAACTCGGAAAAATGATGCAAAACCTAATTTGCTATTACTATTGATTGCTCATCATGCTGCAGCGATAGCATTCGGCCTCCAGGTGCTGAAGACATAAGATGCACGATGAGTCAGTGTGTGAGAACTAAAACATTTATGAGGTTCTTTCACCGCCTATATAATGTGATGAAGAGGGTTCATATCTCATAAGTGATCAGCCTCAGATCACATTATATGGGCAGCGTGGAAAAGAAATAATATCCCTTGCATTTTTTTTCTTCGCTTTTTATTACATTACAACCACAAGTTTCAATGTACTTTGCAAGGATTTTATTTGATAGATCAACAAGAAGTAGTGCATGCCGTTTAAGAGGGAGAAAAAACAAAAGATACATGGTCATTCAAAGTATGTGCAGAAAGGGAACATAAATTCTGAAAAGTGGGAGATGTATTTTTATTCAGTCTCCTGAATGCAACTACAGGGAAAAGTCTTGTGGACCTTTGTCTATTCGCCACTCAGTATTTGTTAATTTGACTATTATCAGATTTTTTTTTTGCAGAAATTATCTAAAATGCAGATTGGGAAGCTGAATTATGTAAGAACAACATTAACACATTATTGGCTGGCATTTGTAAAGCAGCCAATCCAGAAGCGCCATTCTTTTTCCTTGGTGCTGATTGGCTATATCCACATGAGCAGACATAGGAAGGATTGCAGATGTTAGCTTCTGCTGTGGTGCTAAGATGGTTTCCAGAGCATGTACAAATGCATGTTGTGTTATATTTGGTGTTTGAACAGTAAAGATATCAACATCAGTAAAGATATCAGTAAAAATATCAATATTTCTCAAGCATTTGAAGGTTTGAACTATTTGCGGGCAGCTGTGGCCCCTAACCCCCAGGAATACTGATGGGCCACTCCCTCCACGTTTCGACACACTTTGAAACAGAAACTTTTATCCTTTCTTCATTGAAAAATCGTCAAAGCTCTGTTTAAGAGGACAAGGAAAATCTTTTAACCGTATTTTGGAGTCTTGCTGAAATTCTTAGTTGGATTATTGACCTAAGTTGCTCTAAAACGTGAAGAAGTTTTGATCTAAGCCAATCCATTTGTATGAAGGGGGAAAAATAGTTACTCTTGGTCATATTCGATCAGAGAATTTTCAGGCATGTGTTATTTGCATCCACTTTATGGCTTGCAGTGAACTTTTGACCTTTGAATAGGTGGTAAAGAAACTCCAATCACCTCCATGGCTCCCCTCACTACATCCTCCAGACTGTTCAGGTTGTGATCTCCAAAAACAAATAATCATCTCCTGTGTTTTGTACACACTGAGGTTGTTGACAAATGACCAGGCCGTTAGCTGTTTCACATGCGGATTTTATGATCAGGTTTCCTCACGTTTGGCTTCATAGTTGTGTGTTTGTAATGTGAACGCCAACGGACTGAGCACAGGACCTTGAGGGACCCCAGTGCCGAGCATGATGGAATTAGAGTTGTTTTTTCAAACGTGGACTCAGTGTCAGAAAGTACAGAATCCAGAAGGAAGTGGCAGTGTCTCTGAAACGAGTTCACAAGTTCAGAGGAGTAAATAATGACTGACAAGCTGCAGCATCTCATTTGATTTTCCATATAATCCGAAGCCAAGAACAGAAGTTGTTGGTGGGACATCTGCACGCTGCAGGGGGAGTTCAGTGCTTTGGTTTAACAGTATGTACTTCCTCACGGTCTTGGCCAATTGTTCCTCAAACTATTCATCCTCCTTTCTGGCTGGAAATCCGGGTTATGGAAGTTGAGTACTTAGGGCCGTTTTCCACATAAACAAACATACCCACAACATTCTGACCAATCACACAGTAGTTTGTCATGGAAAGGAGGGTGAAAAGTTTGTCAGAGGAGTTGTGACAAGAAGGGGTGGATGGTATGAGCCTGAGAAAAAAACGATGCAATTTTCATCACGCAACTGCGGCAATGAGAACTGATTATGTGACATTGGCCCGACTATACAGAGCCCTTAAATGATTTTAAGTCAAGGACATGTTCATGACTGAATCAGTAGTGGAAATCATTGTAATGTCTTGATAGTGATTAGTTCACCAACTTGTGTATATGTGTGTGGGTGTGGGTGTGCGTGTGTGTGTGGCCTTGTATTTAATACAGTGTAAGGATGATCTTTCCAACAAATACTACATTGTGAGGACCGATTGCTCCTTGTGAGGTCCGAAGCCCAGACCCCTTAAGAAGTGCAGTTTTTTGGGTTATGAGGTAGGTTTAGGATTAAGGTATAAATTGAGTTTAGGTTAGGTTTAGGGTTAGGCGTGTACTGGTTATTGTTATGTTTAGGTTAAGGGTCAGAGTTAGGCTGTAAAATTTAATGAAAATTGAATGAATGTCAAAGCAAAGTCCTTGTGAAGATAGAAAAACAAACTACGTGTGTGTGTGTCCATGTGTGTGCGTGCGCAGGCGTGTGTGTGTGTGTGTGTGTGTGCGTGTATTTGTGTGTGTTAGGCTGATTAATGCAGATTCTTTGAACAAAGTTTCTGTCTTGTATCATTGTCTTGCTGAGGACAAACCTAATTTTCGATGATGTAATGAAGTTTTTGGCATCAACAACACGCCGAGGCAAATATGGATTAAAGTCTACATTTGGTGGCCCAACTTAGAGCTGAAACATTACATCATCCTCAGCGGGCTATTATTCATTTCTTGCAGTGTAACTGAAGTAGCCACAGATGATGTCATCTAAAATACAGGACTTCCAATCCTTCCAAAGTTGTTTTGTTGCCCCCCGCACACAAACAGATTGAGCGGGACCATCAACATAACTCTAATATATGGACTGAATATGGTGAACGGAGAGTGTATTTGGCCTCTGCTGAAGAGATTGGCTGTTTGATATTCACTGAAGGCTACCTCCCAGTGCCTTATATCTTGGCTCCCACCCCCCCTGTCTGAGGCTAAATTATGGAGTACAAGACTTTGAAGCAGCTTCTAAGAGTCACTTCAGAGAAAGAAAGAGTTGAAACCTTTTGCAACCTACAAGCTTGTTTATCCTTACAAAACAACATGACTTGTACGAAGTTTGTGCGCGATGTGTCTGCTCAACTTTTAGTTGACGTATCAGCGAACAATATGGCAAATAATCCTTCCTGCAAAATCCCAGATAATTGTGACTGTTCAAGGTGAAAATGTGTGGAAAAAGGTTAAGAAGATGGAAACATGCTGAGTTGGGGTGGGAGGTAAACAAATGTGTGTCCTGCCAGGACGTCCTCCTGTCAAGGTTTGTCTGGCTGTGGCTTGGGGGTGGGAGGGGGTGAGCGAAGGCGGGGCCAACGGGTGTGCATGGCAGTGCGGAGTTGGCCGTGGAGGGTGGGGGTGGGATGGGGTGCAGGAGGATGACGTGATCCTCTTTTCTCCCAGCCAATAAAACAGAGTGGCCAGTGAGATCCGGATTCGTACGTGCCGTCAAATTCAATAAGCTAGTGCTTTAATGTTTTCTTTTAATCAACCAAATTGCATTACACAGAGAGCCCCCTCTGCAAGACTCTATCACACAGAGCAGGGGAAGAGAATATAGTCTGCAGGGATGGTGCTTGGGGAAGCAGAGACGACCAAGGGGTGGTGGGTGGGGGGTAGCGGGTATTCCCAGTATGTACAGGAATGTTGTATACCCCTCAATATATATATACTACATATATATATACAGCTATGTATAAGAATTTCTACTCCACAGAGTCTCCCCATCATTGGCTCGTGTCTAGTTCTCCGACAGTGAGTGGATCCAGGGGCCAGTGTGAGTTCAGGGTCAGACTGGGGACAGACAAGGTGCACAGACAGAATACGTCATTCTGGTAATGGCTGCCAGCATTGGCTGCATTAAAGGCAGGGCACTCTCCCTTCTGGACGGTGTTGTCTCTGTTCATGAGCTCGACAGTCCACCCCTTTATCCTATCCCTCTCAAGCACCTTTCTCATCATTCTTCTCCCTCAGCCTCAGTAAAACTCGCCTAACTCCCTTCCTCCCTACCCACTACCACTGAAACTTTCATGTACCTACACCGGGATTGGCCTTTGTCATGAAAACTCCTGTTTCTTCTCTATTTCTGGAAAGAAGAAAGCTCTGCCAAGGCAGACAGAGAGGGATTATATATCTGGTAATCACTTGCTGCCAGATCCACCAACTGCCCTTGCCCACTAGAGTGAGTGGGGTTGGATTTCTGATTGGGGGTTTCACAGATGGATGCTTTCTACCACCTAGGAACGGGCACTGCCATCGCAGACCGAGGGATTCCCGTCTGCTGCTGCCGTCGGCCCTTCATCCACGGATAGATGAAACTTCACAGAGAAAAGTGATCCACTGAGGAAGGGCAGCTCAGCTGCTCCACAGCCACAACTTTCAAGCCAGCTGACATTTAACATAATGATCAGTCAGAGTGGCCTGGTGTTTACACACAGCAAAGGTTTCCCGGACACAATTAGACCACAGTCTTCACATGGGCTAAAAATGAATCACAATGCACAATAGCATAGTGTAGTTCCTCCATCCATCTAATGGTAAACTGTGAGTGGAGTGACTGGAAGAAAAGCCTCAATCGCAGCAGCGATATTACAGCGGTTTCATCCAGGAAACAGACTGCATTTTGGTTTGAGCAATCAAGCCCGGCGTGAGTCATTTATGGTATGCTTTACGGCCGAGGGGTTGCCCAAGTTTTCCAACTGCTGAAACAGCAGAGTGATTACGAGAAGGTGTTTTCTCAAATGACGCTGAAGGGATTGCTGGGCTTCTTGAAGTGAGAGTTTAATGTTATTTATTGTCAGTAATAGGTATAAGTCGGTCCACAATTACTTCTGTAAGAAAGGAGTAGACTTTTTGATTTTTGGAGAGGTTGTCATTCATTTAAACATTACTGAAGCTGATACGATCGCAGAGTTGGAAAGACAGTATCCTTCCATATTTAGCTTTGCCATATTGATGCATTTGTCCCCGTCTCTGTGGTATTACTATATTTCTGATCATAGCTTTGGCTTTTCAAAGGAGTTACATCTTCCTTTGGATAATTGAAACTCAAACGTTGGTCCGTCAATAAGTGGCAGTTCAGGTCACTTACATGATCGCAGCAGATCAATTCCAGTTTGACAACCTGGAATCAAAACTTTGAAGACTTTGTTGACTGCGATGTCTCGTTCTGACTGTCCTCAACCTGCTCTCCCGATTTTCGCTGAGCGATCGATGTGACCCGCGCACGTGCAGTTCAGGCCGCTGTACTACATCAAAAAGAACAGGATCATGCAAAACAACAACATCGACATGCCATACGGTTCATGTTGAACTCACGTCTGAGGTCCCCCGATGTGTCGATGACTTCAGCTGCAAAGTCACTTTGACTCAGTAAAATTAGGAATCAGGTAACGGGATCAGGCTTCATTAGGTGACTTCAGCCGAGCTGGCAGACGGCCAGGTGAGCTGGACGCGCAAATGGACATTGATTTTTCAATAAGGCCTCTGAAGCTGTCAGCCAACCAGGCTATGGTGATATCTTGTCTCACGGGGATGGCCCTTTCTTGACGATGCCCAGACTGGCACCCGACCACAGGCCACCACAGAGGCTTCGTGTACCCCTTTGACCCTGCCGTATTCCTCCATACTGAAGTCAGTGAAGCTTAACACTGAAGTGCAACTAAAACTATTTGGCTGAAAGAACTGATATACAAACTGTAAAACATTTGAAGGTGGTTTACCTCGCAAATGAAAGTCCACCTGCTGCCTTGAAAATACAATTTAGGCCAACAAGAAAATTCTAGGTTTAATGCAGGATTTACAGTTCATGAAGTGGATTTAACAACAAGAGACGAGTTGTTTAAACATTGTTTTTTAAGTTCATTAATCTTGAATTGACTTTTTAACTTAATGCTGCAATTTAAAACCAAATAATTATTTCAACAATATGTAAGGAAGAAACTGCCCTCACCTAGTTAACGAGCCATATATCTCTATTATTTTCACTCACAATATCAAGTTAAGGACATTAAGCTCAAGCTCTGCAAACTATCAGTTGCATCAAAATGAACATTTGCCTTAATAACATACACAAAAAAAACATCCTAAGGTCAGGAAGACTGGACACCTGAGTTCAGCAGCAGATTCACAAGTGAATGTAGTTCCAGACTTTGACTGGGCCATTCTAACAAATGGATATATTTTTTTGATTTTAGCCATTTCAAATTTGTAGCTCCAGCTTATTTTTGTGCTAAAAGGTAATTTTTTTGTGTCAAGTCATCTTCTGCAGACAGAAGATGACTTGACACAAAGATGGTGGGTTTTCTTCTACAGCTGCAATGTATTGAGGTCCATCAGTCTTCCCCTAAAATCTGATCAGTTTTCAAGTCAGTGCCAAAAAAAAAAAAAAAAAGCTGTGGACAACTTGTATTAATTCTGCTTCATACAAAGCATTTCGGACACATGATAACATCTGCGATCACGATGCCGCATCTTACCTTGTGCAAATTTTAAAAAGGAACAGTTTATGCCTCTTTTCCTTCCACTTTCTTTTAAACAATCTTGGTCTTCATGATGCTGTTTGTTCCCTAAATGTTTATACTGAGATTAAATATCACGCAGGTGAACTCTGTTTACGAATTCGGCAAATCGGAAAACAACAAGCTACACTCAGTAGTAGTTCAAATAAAACAGATTCAAGGTCGGGGGTCGCAATGTGACCAAATTTGAAAATCTGCAACGGGTGTGAATACTTTTATGCGGCAGTATATCTGTTTTTCAATGTGGTCAGCGGGGGATCCTGAAGGGAAGTCAGGATTAAAATGTTGAGATTGTGAAATGCAAAAATTTTAAGGCGAAAAGGACAAAATCCGGTAACGGTTTATTTGGTGAGGTGTGTAAAAGACTGACGTGACACTGTCATAAACATGACATACCATCTGTTATGAACACGAAGGAGTCTTCGTGAATGTTTATAACTGTTGTCATGAAGTGTGACTCGGTAAATAATGACACTTTTAAAGCAAAGTTGCACCAAATGTTGCATTAAAAGTCTTTTAAAAGTGTCAACTTTGCACTAAAAGGGTAATTATTTACCAAATGACACTTCATGACAACAGTCACAGACATTCACAAAGACTCCTTCGTGTTCATAACAGCTGTTATGCCATGTTTATGATGGTATTATGACAGTCTTACGCACTCCCCTTCAAATAAAGCGTTACCAAAAATCTGTGTGATGGTTCATTTATGAGGAAATTCTCACACAAACGCAGTGACATGAGATGGTTTCAGAATGTAGAGAGAAGTAATTTCCAGATAAGAGTCTGCAATATGTCCAGCTGAGCAGCTATGTTATACCAGAAAACGCAAATACCATAAACACTGAGCAGTCGGTTCATAAATCCATGCACTTTGAATTAATCACACAAGAAAAAGCATCACAAGCACATGCTCTTTATTCAACCTCCATGATAACCTTCTGATGAAAAAAACCCCCAACTCACTCTAAATATGATCTACTTGTGGAGAATGTTGGGCTCATTTTACTCCAATTATTAGTGCAAAGCACATTAAAGGAGCGCTAATAAAACGTGCTGCAGTTAAGACTGAGGAATCTGAAGCAGGAGATTGTAAATCCTTCCCTCCGACGGGCACGCTGAGGTGAACGGTGCATCACTTGGGAAATGAGCGCTGCCGTATCAACGGTCCGAAGCTCATAAAACCCTCCAACTCTGAACCGCACGTCCGGGCCGTAAAAGAATCACCTGCAGAGTTTTTTGGAACTACTTTCAGCCGCACACATCAATCAAGTCTCAGTTTGGCGCTCACACTGGCCGGATTAACTTTTTTTTTTTCCTCTTTTTATTATTGGAATTTAATTTGCCAAGATAAAGTTGCAGCGATTAATCTTGTTCTTCCCACGCATCCCCACCAATAAGTACGAGCCTACACGTTTCTCTGCTTTCCCCCCCGACAGATGAATGTTTTGGGATCCGACGACATCATTGTTCAATTTGTGCACTTCAAGGTCAAACGTAGGATTGCTGTAGAATTTTAAGATGGAGATTTAACTAGTGATCAGTCTCAAAGTTCAAGACTGAGACCCACAGCAATGAAATAGTTAGAAAGTATTACCAGAATTTTCAAAAGGATGTTGAAAAAAAATGTGTAGAGGTCTGAGGCTGTGTGTGTGTCTGTTTGTTCTGCTTAGTTTTTTCTAACCCATGTCTTAAATAATACACAGACATATAAGGCGATGCACAAGATTTCTTTTTTCTTTTTTTCTCTCTCTCCCAAACTGTCCTAGGTTTATATGTACTTCGTTTATATGAATATGGAAAAAAAAATCATGGGATATTTCTGCTTTTTAAGTTGTAACTCCGTGTTGTTGACCGGAAAAAAAAAAAGAATTCAGTAAATAAATCACTATCTGTCGGAGCAGGATCACGAAAGCATCTGCACACAGTGGTTCTGTGTTCAACTGTTTAATCTAAAGTTTGACTAAAATGTCAGGAAATTGGGAAAAAATAAAATTTTATATATATATATATATATATATATATATATTTATATATATATATATATAAAACAAAACCCAGCAACATAAAAATGAGACTTTTACAAAAACAACAAAACAAAAGCTCTAGGAGCTGCATGAAATTAATCAAAATTGCTCAAATTGAAATTACAAACATAAATTTGCTTAATGGAAATTAAAATAAACTGTTTTTTATTAAACGTTTTTGCATGAGGATGAGGTCATTTTTCAGTCATATTGAAAGAGATGTATTTCTCAACGGAAACACTTTTTATGCATCAGACGAGTCAAGTGATCAACAGCTACTGGCAAAAACCACAAAGACGACAAGTAGTAGAAGTAGTAGGATTACAATGGGTTTTTTTTTTCTGTTTTGGAGAATGTGCAGCTGGCTCCACCAGAGCTCTCACAGCACCGCACGCTTCATAAAAAGTTGTGTGTCATTCCAACGTGTTGAATTCACAACTCTTCTGTAAAATCACAAGACTGCAATTTCCCAAAACTGGCGCAGTCACTCCCTACTGGAAAGTGTTTATCGCTCCAACGTCTCAATAAGACATCGACTTCTCCTCTGATGGCTGATACATGATGAGCGTTAGCAACATGGCCGAATTACGAATATATCCTGTGTAACTGTTTGCATCCGTCACCGCCATAATTTTTAATGACTATAACATGAACAGACATATTCACGTGTCAATTCCACTTCCCATTTAATGGAAACAACGTAATTGCGAAATTGCTTTTTTTTTTCCCCCGACAAGAGCAGAACATAGACAAAGATTTGCGTGCATTTGTAGCAGAGATTCAGACTCAGCTCTACTGACACTAACTACTGAGTAATTTTGACTTTCAGAGAGAGCCTAGTCAAAGGAGCCTGAACAGAGCTCCTCTCATTCTCCAGCTGTGAGACATGTAGACCCCCTTCTTCCCCATCTGTCAGCATCAGTTAGCCACAACTTCCCCGGACATCGCAACCACGACCCTCACTGCAGCGACAAACACTCATACCGCACACTTCTGTAATAGCTCTCATTTCCCTGCTATTGTCCCGGCGTGGCCAGCGGCCAATGAAGAACATCTGACACACAAGTCGAACGAGGAAGCGCAGCTAATTCGAGTCTGTTTGGATCGCACCGTTCGCCTCACCTCCTTCCTGTTACCGTTCTCAAGGTTTTGTTTTGTTTTTTTCTTCTCTTTCTTCGTTCTTACTTATTGCAGCAATTACAACATTTCTCGCATTCCCTCCTCCTTTCTTTTCACCCTTTTGGCAAGCGGCGCGAGCATGTTGGTCAGGTCTCCTCGGTGTTCCCGCGCCAAAGCTGACAAAACAAATTGGAGGCGGCAACCGTGATCTGACGGAGCAAAAGGAACGGCGAGAGGAGGGGGGCAGCGGCTGAGACTCCGCACAGGGCGTGCCATTGTTTCCCAACCACCGATGGATTTTGGCAGCTGTCAGGCCTTTTCTTTCCGAAAACCCGGAGAGCCTTCCTGCTCTGGCAGAGGTCGAACAGAAGAGGCAGTTTGATGTGAAAATAAGAAGCGTTTGTGCGTCGCGCCGACCAGGAGTGGAAGCCGCGCCGAAGGGGGAACGGAGGGAGGGGAGCTCTTGACGTCCGCTCGGTACGGTTTCTCTGAAAATGGTGACTCACCCACGCTTACTGGAAACGTTTTTCGATAAAGTGGACACGGAACTTTATACGGAGATAATAGGCCGGCCGCTCGCAGTTTAATTCTGTTTCATTTCAAAACGTGGACGAGCGTTTGGGATTTTGGGGCTCGGAATCCAGAGCAACGCTTGTTTCCATTGGCTTTGCGGCCAATAACCCAGACAGGAAGCAGAAAATGATACCAAATGACAGCACATTTTCCACTGCGCGTCCGCTCCATTTTTTATATCTTTTGTGTGTGTTGCACGTAAGAGGTCTGCGGGTTGGGTTTCTTAATCTGAAATACATTCAGAGTTTTTTCAGTTTTTCACATTATTTCCCACTGACCCCTGAACTTACATTAAATTCAGATTAATGAGCCTAATTAGTAAGTTTCTACATGAATATAGACCCGATAATCCATAACCAACAGCTCTCTGTTTTTGCAAAACGTGTCAGCGTTTAAAATTGAGTTGCAAACTACATAATCTGATGTTCCAGATGTGTTCTAAAGGAAACCGATAATTTTGAGTGGCCTGCTAGTATAACACTTAAATTTATAGATGGCCAATAACAGTTATTTGGAGGAGGATTACAGCCAATGAAAAAAATGTGGCTTTTTTTTTCAGAACTCTGATTTTAAATGCAGGATACCGACTTTATTCACAGAATTCTGACTTAAATCTCAAAGTTTATATTTTTTTTTTCCTCTGTATTTTGACTTTTGATTTCTGCTTTCAATTCCGTACAAAGTTAATGTCTCAGAATTACGACTTTTGATCTCAGAAGGTCTTGATGGGGTTAGAGTCAGGAAATTCTGGGAAAAAGTAAAAATTCTGATACTGTGCTCAGAATTCAGGGATAAAGTCAGAAATATTACTTTTTTTCTGAGAATTTGGATTAATAGTCTGAGATCAAAAATCAGAATTTAGAGGAAAAATTTTGAAATTACAGCTATCAGCTGTCAGAGAGCATGACTCAATGCAGGTTAGACGGTCTACAGGGCCAAAACTGCAATAATCTCCAATCCACCCAAAGGGACTGAGTGGCGACTATGAAAGTGAACCTGAGAAGTTTGAGAAAAGTGATGAAGCAATATAGAAGAACAAGGACTTTCCGAACAAAAGGAACATCCAAATTTTAAACCGATAAGGACACTGTGCACCAAGCTACAAAATGCTCCGTTCGCAAACTGATAGAAAACACAACTGGAAGATGAAAGCCAGAAGCATGGAAAAAGATGAAGAATACGTCAGTCACATAAAATCACCCTTCTCATGCTGAAGGGAACATGTGTTGTTATTGTGTTTCTGTGACACACGAGTTAATGAAGACAACTCCAAAAGCTCTCTCCACAGCTGTTTGAAATGGGACAGTAGGCTAACAATGACTTGCAGAAGTTTAGGGGTTTTGGATGAGGAGCAACAACTTAGCAAAAACGGGCTTATTTTAGTCAACGCTTATTCATTCTACTCAGTATCCGGCCTGTGTTTCAGTGCCTCCTGAAGACGCGTCTTTCTAAGACGATCCTCTTCGAATCTGCAGTCTCCGAGCTAGTCTCAGCTCCTTCAGACTAGCCACGAGCAGCAACACCTGGTGGAACTTCACATCTGCTGAGAAATTCTGTCTCTTTTTTTTTTTTAACATTAGCAGAATATTGACAAAGATTTGCCTACATTCGTACTGTCTCGAGTAGCTCGTTTTAGCAACAGCAAGTTTTCAATTAAAGAATTGCACTTTTATGCACACACATGCTCAATTCAAAGTGATGGAGGCACGATAAAGGAGCCGTTCTCCGGCCTTGCTGCAGTGTGGGTAATGGTGTAATAGGTAAACAGCCTTCTTTATCTCTAAAGGGAAAGGATGGGACACCAGGAGACAGATGCATAGGGCAACGGAGACAGCCAGCTCGCCTTAATATCGTTAGCTGCATGTCCGCTTTCATTCGTTCCCGGGACGGAAGAGAGCACAGTGTGTGTATGTGTGTGTATTGTGTCAGAGAAAAAGGAGAAAGCAAAAGAGGACATGAGACAAGGACAAATATGTGTCACAAAACAGGACAATGTCAGCTCTATCCATACGGGGATACCTCGTCGCGTTTATGACCGGAAAATACTTTTAAAAAATCCAACAAGCCCAATACAACATTATAAAATTCAGATATCTTAAAAATTTTTATATTAAGATATTTTTAAATATAAACCATACCTACACATACCTTCAGGTAAGGTTTGCCTCCTGCTTTAGCGCCACGCTCAAATGTAATGTGTCGAAACTAAGCCGCCCTTTCACTAGGACATCCGAGGATGCGGGGGAACACACCTGCCCCAGCTGCTGCAAACAGGCCGTGCACATCACCACACACACACATAAAGAGTGAGACTTTGTTGCGAGTAATTGGGGACGGATGAAATCGAGTGCGATGGCTACGGCAGGAAAGCGTGTTGCACTAATGAAACGGAGCACTCATCTGCTGCGGCACCACACAGTCAATATGAGAAACATCTGTTTCAACATCTCCAGCTTCCTGAAGCTACGTGTCTGGGAGGACTGTGGCAGCTCGACCTTGACGGCGGTCCATTTTTATTCGACTTCAGCACCTTTTTTTTTTTTTTCTTTTTTTAATGCCAGTGCCTCAGCTGCTTCTGAATTATGGCCGTGGAGATTTTGCTCTTGTTCTGCATTTTATTTTTTTTTTTTGTAACCATGACTGTTTTTACAGAGACAAAATCTGATTAGTGGAAATTCCCACTGTACTTTGACTGGACGAGGATTAGGGTCTACCCGAGTTCCTCTGGTTTGTCAGATGAATTAGGACTTGAGCGTAAGGCGGCACTAAGAACGTTAAGAATGAACACCATGCACAATAAAACATGAAAATTTGACAAATGATTTGGTAGCATTAATTACCTACCACAAGAGTTTCAGCTGGTGGAAATTGTGGGAAAAACTTTACACGTGGTATCTTAAGAGTACAAAATGTCATCGTTAATGTGTATGTGACACGTTAAGTATTTTATACACACTGCAAAACTCTCAAAAGTGTAAACACCCTTTTTGTGATGTAAAAAAAAAGAAGTAAAATGATGATAAATCACCTAAAATGTGACATTTACCCCATAAAAATCAACTTAAAAACATTTTGAACCAACTGAAAATATAATCCCAGAGCATGATGCATCCACCACCATGCTTCCCTGTGGGTTTGTTGTTCTTTTGGTAATATCAACTACTACGTTTTGTGGCAAACAATCTTTTGACCTAAAATGTTCAAATTTGGGTTTAGGAGATCCTTTAGTACATTCTACTAGACTTTGGGAGATATTAGTCATGCCTGGCAGTTTTCTCTGGAAGAAGAGAGTTTTGGCTGCTTCTTTGCTTAGATATGAAAAATACAGAAACATGTTGTCTCATCTAGAATGCAAGTAGTGTTTTTCATCCTTTTATCAGTTTTTGAGAAGCTTACAATTTTTGTAATATGCCCATTAGCTTAGATTTTGCTCCAGTGAGTGCTTCCATGGTACTTGGTGTACATATAAACCTGATAATTGTTTTTAAGGCATCTTCTGACTTATATTCTGACTTTAGGCAGTGTTTGGCAAACTTCCCCTAATCTGTTGATGTTGTAACAGCAGAGCTAAATTTTCACTTAGCATTTTAGCTAACTTTGAAAACATTTAGCACACTTGGCCTCCCCTAAATTAATTTTTGTTTATGTGATTTCTTATTACTTTCACTCCCCCCCACTTGAATTATACAAGAACACAGTTGTGTGTTCCAGCAGGACATGCAACCAGGGACTTATCAAGAGTGGTTTTGGAATGGGTAAAAAATGGCGTCTGGAATGACTGTTTCAAAGCCCTGGAGTCCACAAACGTGGACTATGCCAAGAAGTCGGGTCCCAGTGGGGAAAAAGAAAAAAAAACAAAAGAAAAGAAAACTGCCCAGCTTAAAGTGATTCCAAAAACAGAAACTAGAGCAGTGGTCAAAAACTCAGCCTCAGCCAGAATTGTAGTGGATGCTTAGTGATGGTGTGCGGTTGATGTGCAAATTTCTACGGAGCCTTTAATCAAAAACAGTATTGGTGTTTGGATATATATAGATATATGATCTCATTTGTGTAATTCTGACCATGTGTTGATAAGAGAGAATCTGCAATAAATCCAAACTTGTGCATCAAATTATTATTTTTAAAAATATTTGCAGTCGTATGTCGTACAACAATCCTATCTTGAAAAAAAAAACAACGGTTTAAATAAAGAACTGCCAGTTGAAAATTTAAAAGACATTCACGAGCGACTTCTCCATCTGATATATGTAAACATACAAGGACTTATTAGATGTAAAATGATAAGTTTACATTATCTAATGTCCCAAATGGATCAAACAAGGGTTTAGTTCCACGTATATCTGTTGTGTTCACACTGGGTTATCAAAAGACGCCTCCTCAGGGAGAACCTGGCGCTAACCGGATTCAGGCTACACCATTCTTCCACGGTACGTCCTCATATTTATGGATGTTATCACTGGTTAGTTACCGTATTGAGAGGTCAACAAAGCGCTGGGTTACGGCAATAGTTTTGTCACTTCCTCAACGATTTTGCAAGAAAACTATTAGGTTACCACCACTCTGCCTTTTAAAACAATAAATTCCTCCACGTTTGTTATTTCACAATGAATTGCCGATCAGTCAAATCGCGGATGAAACTCAAGGACCCACAGCTATGACTCCAATCTATTATTCCACATTCTTGTTGGTTTCGAAGTGCTATCTTTGACATGTTCACATGCTTCTCCTGTGCTTTGAGGCCCGAGTGAGCAGTCTGGACCTGACATGAGGCAGGAGGAGTCCCCAGTAAGCAAAATATTATTTTGTAGAAATCCAATATGTGGACACAAGTATAATATCCAATAACTCAGTCGCTGTGCACCACCCAATGTGCAACGGTCATAAGCATGCACAGTCTGGATGATGTACCAAAACACACCTCAGGCCAGCGTCTCCAACTGGGGTCCAATAAGCCGCTCTACAACTCTCTGACAGCATTCCTTTTTGTTTTTAATTAGTTCCCCTCAATGTTTTTGAATACAAACACGTGAAGCTGATTCAGACATCCTGAGCTTCAGCAGAACATTAAGACTGGGATCGTCAATATCAATGCTGGTTGCAGCCTGGAGCCCACTATTTTTTTCTCTTTTCACTGATATTGCAGAACTTGGGAAAAAAAATTAAGATACAGCATGGCTTCTGAACCGTTAGCGAGGTAGGCCTCGGACATGTAACCGTTCGCCTCCAGCTATCCAGACGAAGGTTTTCACACGGCCTGCATGAAGATGTTCACGTTGCTCTTTTGCTGCATCGTTGCCCTCTGCCAGCCATAATTACAACTTCTGTTTATTTAAAAGTGGTCTTACAGAAATATGCGGGGGGCTCCCGCCATTACTGAAGATCAAGCACTAGACTCTGTGAAGCCATAAAACTCTCGTCTACGACCAGCCATAAAAGAAGCAAAGGGGAAAAAAGATGCCCCTTCACAAAATCACATTTAGTGCCATCATAACCATTACCCTCTTTCTGTTTTGTTGCTTTTATTGCATGTAAGCATGATTGATTCATTGCCTCGGAGGGAGTGAAGCATGGGAATATAGGTGGCACAGTCTTTGTAATAGAACAGCATAGTTTCCACGGATTAATCTTGCCCATGTGTGCCCCGGTTGGGAATCTCTGGGGGTAAGATGTGCTGTGATGTTTCAACGGCACTATGATGTGACTTTCTATAGTCTGATAGATTTGGTTGCATTTTCAGCTGCTGCGGTTCTCCTTCACTCTGCGCATCCAAACTCATTGAAAAACCTGTTCGCCCCTCCTCAACTGTGGCGGTGCTGCACCAAGAACCACTGCAGGAAACAACACAAAAACCTCAGAAGAAGATATGAGCACAATTTCCTTTTTCACAAAATGTAAACAAAAATTAAGTTGATTTTAGTTTAGTTGTAGGATTCGGTAAAACAATCATGAGACATTTCTTCCTCTGGTGTTAGAAGCACACGTTTGTTTTGGTTGAAGGCCCTGAATTGTATTTCGCTCTCTGCTTTTGGAGCGGTCTCCGGTCCGCTTCCATCTACATACGCGTTTGGACCGCACCAGAGGTTTTAATCTATTTAAAAACTATTCAAGAATTTGCATCCATTTCCAGTTGCACCCCACCTACTGCCCAATAACAACTTGGTTAGGATTCACCGTCCAATTCTGTTGACAGGAGGCAGCAGGTACTGAAGTGAATGAATACGTTAGAAAGGTATTTTCATCAAGTATTTGATTACACATCCAAATCATTGAGTGTTTCAGGTGTTCCAGTCACCTCTATGGTCAATGGTGTTCAAAAATACAGCACTGCTTCTGTAGAGAGTTCAGTGAAGTCCTGCACGGGATCAGTATAGAACGCCAACTGCGCTATAAGTCCGATAACTGGACCATACGGTGCGCAGAAGTCGTCAACTTTCTGCAGAGCCAACAGCTACAGAGCTCCAAGCTGCACGTGGCTCTCCGGTTAGCTCAAGAACATCAAGTGCGACGCAAAGTGTTAGATGAAGATGTGTGAACTATTGTACTCAAGAGAAGAGGAAATTTGTTCTCTAGTGATTAGTCATACCAGTCTGGCAGTCCAGTGGATAAGTCCAGGGTTGACACTTTCCATAAGAACAGCACTTACCTAAGTGCGCTGTGACAAGGCTTCCTAGTGCCAGTGAAAAGAACACATTGTGCTTCACCATACCATAACATTTTGGACAATTTCAGATTTTCTCCAAAATCCAACTTGGACTTTGGAGATGGCCCCTTCCTGTTCCTAGTGACTGTGAACCAGTGACCTTTCTATTCCTCAATCAGTGCCTGATCTCACAAATGTGGAAACAATGTGGAAAAATGGTCAAGAGTTTTTTTTTTTAGTTAAGTGAGTACACTAATAAAAGTTAGGGGAAACTTTTCAAAGACCCGTTCAAGCTGCAAAGGGTGAGCCAACGTTGCGTTAAACTCTGGATTAGGAATGAGATATGACTCAATTCATACGTGTCTGATAACAGATGAGCTAATACTTTTGGCCATCAGGTGTGTATGTGTTGAACACAATACCCTGCGAGTGCCTCCAAAATAAAAGAAAAAAGGAGGACTGTTAAAACAAAGCTGTGAAAAACAAGCATGTTGCAATAAGTTGGGAAACTAACAAACATTGTCGTCTGCAATTTATTTCTAACCTCAAAGCAAAAGAATAAAACTATGACTACATACTTGATTTCATACATGACATACCACTCAGGAGCTGAATTTACATTTGGATCTCATGCCATGTACTAAATTGCACAAAAATAACATTTCAGAAAAGTTATTTGTGGAAAAATATGAATAGACAGTTGCTGATTTTAAGATCCATTCACAGGCTCCTTTACACGGATTTCTTATTCGTGGTCATTTCAAATTGGACAGTCTTTGTCTGTTTTAGTGAAAATTGTAGCTTTTTTGACCCATATTTCTTGTTCCTGTCTTTATTTGCAGATATGGCCAACATGGACAACTTTTCAGCCACCTTTACATGTTGCTTAGATAAAATTCAGTCATTCTCTCTATGTTTCTGTCTTTTTCCTTTTAGGACAGTACAGCTGATTTGACATCAAGCTATACCCAAACATCAAACCACGTTTCAACATTATTTGCGATGCCTTGTAAAGGTAGGTTCGTGAGACAAAGCAATGCAAACGGTTGGTCCCAGTACAAAACATCTTGATTTATTGGTGCTATTACTGGATGACTCAACAAATTTGGCCCATTAATATTGAAATAACAAGTCACCTCCAGATCCCTAATGGAAGGACCCTACACTCAACAGGCTTTAATAATCCTACATTTTCAGAGTAGACACATTACAATACCAGTGTGCTATTAGACAAACAAGCAACATCTGTGTTCTAACAGCTAACTGCTTTAGAAATTAGAGCTGGAGACATGGATTGTCAAAAAATCCTCACCAAGGCGGCCGAAAGAACACAGTGCAGCATGCGAGGGTGGTAACTTCATGTGTTGTCTTGATTACATGAGTATCAGCTAATTAGGAGGTTTCACCACAAAAGAAAAATGCCATTTTCGCTCCTTCAGTTTATCTGCCTGTGTTTCAGTGCCTATGGCAAACTGCTATAAAATAACATTTTGCTTAGTTTGCTGTTTCCCCATGACACAGGCACACAATGCTGCACCTTTATGTGCCTTCCAGCCACATAGAATCATTTTATAGCCAAAACAAGGAACTATGCCATGACTCAAACTATATGACTTAGAAGAACTTTGATTTGTATTTGAACGCCTTGAAATTGGGTCTTTGTCTCTTTAAGAAAGTCCTGCTCTTTCCATCACTCCGCCTGTTGTGATGACTTCAGGAAGTCATTACAACATCGCTCCGCTATTGATCCCTTATTAATGTTTTACCAGCGTTTCACTGGGAAGTAGCTTGTATAATGAGCTCAGCTAGCGTTTGCTAATTGCTGCTGGCTAGTTTGAAGGAGCGGAGTGGGGGAGAAGCTTGGAAACTGAGGCTCCAAGGCGGAACTTTGTCTTTGAAGGCGGAGCTATGTCCATCCTGGGGTTTTTCACAGCTGAATGGTTGCCATGGGAGATTAAAGGGTTTCTCAAACGTGCATGAAAGAATCAAAGCGACATTCCAGGTATGTTTTTGATGAGGGAATAACATTTTAACATGGTATAAAGCTGAACAAAGACGAGCAGAGGGAGAATGGGGAATGCCCAGTCTGTGTGCACACAGCTGTGTGGCACATCTGTAAAGGGAAGAGTTGAAAGGATAACAACATAACTCCAGTACAACTCTGCAATCTTTTCAAAACTACTGAACTAAAGGAAAGTCACTTTGTGTTATTTTGCTCATCTAGTTTACGGTCAAATACAAATAAATCCCGGCCTGGGTCATTTTACACAACCGGGTTGGGTTTATCCAGCATACTGGCTTGGATCTTCAACCTCAAAAATTGGGTTAAACTCATTCAAGCCTCTTTCCCACCTGGATCACAGCAGCGTGTTATATATGGTTTTGTACTGAGGTCAACAATGCAGAGTCGTAAACATTAGGTAGTATTTAAGCTATTCATATTGTACAATCATAGAGCATCTTCAGACATTTGGTTTGAGACAATAAAACAATTTTTAAAAATGTGCATACTTACACTTTGAGCTTACGAAGCTAAGCGTAGTGATTAATCGTAATCAGTCACAGTGTTAGAGCGTGATTAATTTGATTAAATTTTTAAATCGACAGCACCTCTTAAAATTAACACTGTGTCTTGGATCCATTTTGTAAAGACAATCGTTACAGGGTTCACAGGCTCCTGTTTCCAGCAGTCAATGGGCGAAAGGCAGTGTACACTCAGGACGGGTCAACTCTCATTTATGGAGAAACACAAACACTGAAATGATAACCATACACACGTTTAATTTAGAATGGATAGTTAATCTCTCATGTAAGTTTTAGAATAGTGAGAGAAAGGTCAAAAAAACTGCATGAATGCAAAAACAGGTCAGTTAATCTCAAGGCTAGTCTTACGAAGAGGCAACAGAGTCCAACAACAGTAAGTTTTTTGTCAGACAAACGACTGAATATGTACAACAAAATTTTCTCAATACTTAATGTTTAAAATATTCCATTTTTATTGTGGCTACCTGATTAAATGCTAACTCTAACCTAAATGCTAACCCGCATTCAACTTCTATCCGAACAACACGAAGCTAGCTGTGAGCTGTAAGAAACAACACATCTGTTTTCAAGACGTAGTCACCAAAACTGCTAACGTTTGTCATTTATGGTTTGTGGTAGAAAAACTATCACATTTGAGTCAGAAGCCCAAGCGATTTGGTTCTAGTCAGGAAGCGCTAAAGCTTACGTTTAACTGCAGCCCCATGCCATTATAATGAAATACGGTTGTTTTCATTTAAAGTAAATGAAGGCTGTAATTCCCCACACGAATCCCAAACATATGAAATATTTCTTAGGACGACGACAGTCTCTAGAGACATTCTAACTTTCTGAATAACCGCATTGAAATACACTACATATTTACATAAACCGTGTTTTGTTTTTTTTATATATATGACAGGACTTGTTTTGTACGTCTCGGATCTACAGAAGAGCCAGATTTGCTGAGATGTATAACTCTGTGCGGTTTCAAAAATCTTTAATCAAAAGTAACAGTACAAAAATAACAGTCAACCGCAAAAAAATAATCAAAAGCTCAGAAAGTCGCACAGGATTCTGAACTGGCACAGCAAATGTGTTATTTCGAGTGTCTGACTTGACAGAACATTTCATTGAAATTCCCGTTTCACTCAAACTGTAAACATCATCTCTCACCGAAATAGAATATTCTGAGAACTTTCAGGGTTCAGTCTTCTCCGTTCGGCGTTTAAAGTGATACGTAGAGCATCGCCAAGATGCGTGTCAGTACCCGTATTTACCCCGCTGAGTGCAAGCACATGAAAGTTTTAATTATAGAAGAAAAAAAAAATACAATCACCACAGAACCTAACATATTTAACCTCATGTGATCCTTTGTTCACACGAAAACCTCCTAAAAAGGTTGAGACGAGAGCCCAGGGCCTTAAAATAATAACACCCCGTGGAGGAAGTCCAGATTTTCTGCACCATTGTAGACTTAAAAAACTACTTGGTTTGCTCCTTCCATCAGAGCGAAGGTTTGGGCCGTACGTCTGTCTTCAGAGTCTTGACTGCATGCCAGTGGGAGCCGGCCACAGCAGAAAAACAGGTCAATACAGACTGTTAATGCCATGACTGAATGGTTTTGAGGTCTGACGATTTGGGCAGTGGAACAAAATCACATTTTAGTGTGGTTCATAAACGTCTTTTAGATGTTAGAAGGAATCCTCTATAAATCCTGAAGTGTTAAAAGCAGACTTTAAAGTCGAAGCCAAAGAAAAAGCCTCAACGTACAGAACTGCAATCCTCCAAAGCATGGTTTAACTTTTTAGGGGCTCTGGGTGCGAACAGACAATACGGGACGCTCGCGCAGATCGGCGAGTGAGCGATAAGCGGTTTGTGAAGAGGCAGTGTGCCACGAAAAAGATTTGGATGAGTGCAAGAACAAGTTTAAAATAAAATCAATGTCGGGCTCCTGCTCATGTGTTTTCAAATATTTTTAACCAACTAAAAGTGATTTTCTTACCTTTGAGTGGTTGTAGTGTCTGCGTCAGAAGGCCATGTAATAGAAAATCACTTATCAAGCAACATATTGGTGTGGGTGTTTGCTTGCTTTCTTCAGAAATTACTCTTTGCCTTTTACAATCACTCGAACCACCAGTAAAGATTTTTAATTAAACTTTTATTTCAGCAGGAAAATCCCATTGGGATTAAAAATCTATTTTACAAAGGAATCCTGTGCAGCAGCACAGAAAAAAATAAAATAAAGAATCATTATGGAGAATTGGTGGCCAAACATCGAGCGCTACTTACTGCGCACGGAGAAAACTTGTCGAGAAGTTCTTTTCTTCCAGACATTTTTTTTTTTTTTACTTGTGATGATCAACTTGAATGACACTTCCCCATCTCAGTCACATTATAGTTCCTAAAAGGCAAAGAAATAAAGTTCTTGAGTAATACATTTAATCTAATGGGGGCAAAGAACTGCTGAGCTTGGCATTCGTGATTTGAGTTTTTTTTTAATTTTTTTTTCTGTTTGGTTGTGAATTATAGTTTATTTTTATCCTTTCTGTACATAAATTCCATTTCCATCAGCTGATGTCTATCATTCGCAAAGACGGACTCCGGTTTCTGCCCAGCTATTATTGTTTTATCTTAGTCATGCATGCATTTTTATTTTTTACATGATACTGCGTTTAGAGGGTCTCGTATTTTGGTGCTCTCTATGCCTCACTCGATGTGTTTCTTTTGCAGCCCTTCCATTTTATTTCTACTTTTTCCTCATTTGCATTAGACTTATTTGTTTTAGACATGCAAACTGCACAATAATTTCACAGATTTTTGTTCAATTTAATCGGAACAAAGTTGTGAAGCATCCGTGACGTGAAACGAGAGACGGGACGTCCTCCAAAAGGAGTGATTGTGAATTTATTTTACCAGAAGGTTCAATTACTTCTCCACTGTCTGATTCAAAGAGCTGCAGATCAGAAAATATGGAGCACGAATAACAATTTGAAAATATATACATATTTATCCTCCTGAGACCCAGAGAAAAAAAAGTTTTTGAATTTCAATTTTTTTTACACTACATGACTCTTTGGTGTGAAAAAACATCACTACAATTGAAAAAATTTCAAAACATGTTTTTATTTATTTTTTAGAGTATGTCCTTTGGAGAGGACATCGGGACTCTCTTGTGGCAAATATGAACACATTTCGAGGCATACATTTACCTCTGAACTCTGACAATCTTTAGTGCTGTAAATTTCAAATGGCTACACCATTCAAGCCAGTGGTTCAGATTTCCAGGGACCTCATTCAGCTTATCAAAAGCAAGCTGATTAGTGTAGTTTAATCAGGTGTGTTAGTTCTGTTTTGGTTTGTGGTAGTCCATAAAGCAGTTCTTCTTCTTTGAGATGCAGAGGTACATGTTGCATTTGATGCACTTTATGTAGGTTTTTCCAGTGCACCCTTCTGCTCTGCACCTGGAACTATTAGGATTGTCCATCATCTGTGGCAAATGGACAGCTCCATACTTTCTCACTTCCTTATCTGGCTGGGGCCTCCTTCTCTTCTGTGATGGAACGTACTCCTCATCATTCGACGCATCAGATTCAATTGGATTAGGTTGGCCTGACTGCCCCTGGGCAATCAGTTCCTCACCTAAGAGCAGTTTGAAGTCATGGTATTGGAGAGTTTTCTTCATAGGTCGTGCCAAAGCTTGGCTGTCTTCCTTATACTGTAACCAGGAGTTGGTGATAGCCAGATCGAAGAAGTGTAGGATTGTGCGTACAGTCCACTTCCTTGTGCGGTTAGCCATTCTATAAAAACTAAGCATTCTATCACACATATCAACCCCACCCATGTTGGTGTTGTACTCTGCCACCACTGCAGGTCTGGACACTTGAACATGCCTTTTGTCTTTCAGTGACCATCTGGTCCGGGTATCCTGGGGCTCTATTCCATGCACTGTTGATGCCATGAGTACAGGTTTATTGTCAACCCATTTTGTCACAGCCAGCTCAGGATGTTTCCTTGTCACCATTACAGAGGAGCCTCTTCCTTGTTTCAACAACTCTTTATCAGATGTAATGTTACAATCCTTTGGGAGTCTATTTTTCATCAATGTTCCACTTGCAGGCAGACCCATTTCTAGCAATTTATCCAGTAGTTTTATTGAGGTGAAATACCTAGACAGACAGACACAAACACAAAAAATAAAAAATAAGTGTCATTTGTTTACAGAGAATCATCATCAACAGCACCACAATTGACGTTTATACCTGTCAAAGTACAGGTGAGTTCCCCTGGGAATGGACTCAGTCAACCGAAGAACTGCATTTGCTCCTATTCCAAGTCCTGTGTCTCTGCCGACAAAGGTGTTTTTTCCTTGGTAGACTTCAAAATCCAATACAATTCCAGTTGGAGTAGCGAGAACAAACACCTTCAATCCGGTTGGATTTGGCTTGCCAGGAACGAATTGACGGACTGGACATCGACCAGTAAAGGGAATCATTTGTTCATCAATGGAAACATTTCCTGGCCTGGGTAGGTTTAGGCAACCTTGTTGCACCTTCTTCAAAAGTGGACTGACTCTCCAAAGCATATTGAGCTTCCTCTCTTCTTCAGTTACATCAAGATCATTAGTGATTTTCAAAGAACATCTGATCTTGAAAAAGCGATCCCTTGTCATCGACTCAGCAACTATTGGCACTCTTGTTTTTTTGGCCCAATACATTTTGATTTTTGGGTAACCAAGGCATGCCATGTACACTGAGACTCCAAACCAGGTCTTAATCTCCTCAGGTGTTGTATTCAGACTTGAGCCTGACACCTGAATCTGTCTCTGGTTTGTGCAAAAGGACATGTCCTCAAAAACTTTGTTGTCAATGTACTGCTCAAAGTATTTTGATGGTGGCCAGTCTACACGGTTTGGGGCAGTACAGACAACCTCTCCGGAGTCTTCCAGCACAGGCAGGAATCTTAAGAGACAGACAAATACATTAAATAATTATGTCCTCTAAAAGTGATAGTTCATCCAAAAAAATACTCTTATCTGTCTAAGCTTATCTACTCTTGTCTCAGAAGCCTACGTGTTAGTTTTGGTCCAAAGTGGGCGACGGGCCCGTGCATCCTCAACTTCACTCTCCTCTTCCTCACTTGATGCCTCATCCTCTGAACTCCCGACCTCAAAATCACAGTCAATCTGTCCCTCTTGGTCCTCCTCATCTGACAAATCTATGTCTGAGTCTCCATCAATAATCCTGTTTAGGATTTTCTCTGCCTCAGTCAGTGAGCTGATTTCTATTAAAACAGGTTAAAAAAATAAAAAGCAAATCCTGATGTCCTCTATGGAGGACACACATAAACAGGTTATGTTTTATCCCAACAAATAATTAAACTGCTCTGAAAATCCACCTAACTATTCCTTAGATGTTCATTTACTAGAAGCAATCTGAATATTAAACTCACAAAGCTCATAATTAGAAAATAATATACTTACCTTTCTTCTTTCGATAAAATGTGCTCACAGGGATGGCAGCCATTGTGAAGAATCAGAAAGAAAATTCCAGAAAAGCCCCACCCCCACACATGTCATATCATTGGAAAGCCCAGGATGTCCTCTCTAAGGACCAACAGGATTTAACACAGTGGCATGTATAGTTTCAGAGTTATGAACAAAAAACCTATGTACTCCACAGAGGACAAAAATGCATTGCTGGGTCTCAGGAGGATATATAATGTATTTTTAAAAAAAAAAAGCAAATAGTTGATACTGATGCCAGTGTGAAAATTAAGATTGCATTGATTTTCTGAGGGGTGACTCATTCAATGAGCCTGATATGATAGTTAGGCCCACAGCCCAAAACAACATCTGTATATTACATTTGTAAATGGTGCATTATTGGAATTAACGTGATTTAGGCAAGTGCCTGCCCTTGACTGAGCAGAAATTTTCCTAATATCTTGTATTATACAAATGGACCAAGCGTCGTTTGAAGTTGAGCAAAAGCCAGCTTACAGTACTACTGAGATCAAATGGAAAAGTACACCCGCAAGGACGTCCTTTCGCTCGTAGTTCTTATTTGTACCGGAACCGAAATTGATAAGCAGCGCATCAAAAATACATATTAACAGCCAAAAAAAAAAGAAGAAAAAAAAAACATCCGCTGGCTTACATTAAAGTATTAAAATCAAAAGTTCAGCTCTCCTCTGAATGAAACGATCCTCCAGACCGAAGCCTATGCATGAGCTCAGTCTTGTTTACCTCCCCCTCCCCCCACCTCCATAAACTTCTGTCCTTTTCGCCCTAAACCATTTATCTGTCTCATGTTGTGAGGGAAAGGCATGTTCATTTTGAAGTAACAGATAACACCTGCTGGTCCGGCTCGACATTAAAGTAACAGACTTTTACACGCACACGTGAAATTTAGCCCCGGAAAGCCGATCCTCTGAAAATGCGCGGTGGACTCCAGAAACGGAAGCCCTGCAGTGACCAATATATAAGCTAGCATGAGTCACCCCTGCCAGGACCGCACATATAGTGTTTGATGATGCTCTCCGGTGTTCTGTACGAGCTGCTTCGGTCGGGCCCCTGTGCAGCTACGCGCTTCTCTGATCATCCTCAGATGTTCCTCCTGCTCCTTTGGGGGACAGCAAGAGCCCAGAGTCGAAGGGTGGAGGTGAGAAAGGAAATCAGGGAAATCAATCATCGCCCGCAGGCTCAGGAGTGTTTCATTTTAGGTGCTGCTTTTAGACGCACTTCCTTTGATTTGTCAGGAACACCTTCGCTTTTCTCGCTCGGCAAAAGAAGTCGTTTATGGGGATTTTTGCATCAGGGGTTTTAGACGGACAGCTGTGATGACAAGTGACGATCCGAAAGGATGACCTGATGACAACCTGAAGTTATTATCTTTGGATCTGAAGAGGAAGGATCTAGAGTCAATGAACCGCTTTGGTTTCAACAAGTAGAAAAGCAGGGATCATGCCAGAAAGCTGGGTGTAGTGATGGACTCTGACCTGAACATTCAGAGCCACATAAAGACAGTTACAAAGTTGGCCTTCAATCACCTGAGGAACATTTCCAGGATTAACTGGCGTTCTGACTAAAACCAGGAAGATAAAGAACATCACCCCAGTTCTAAAGTCCTTCTACTGGCTCCCTGTAGCTCAGAGAATTGACATTAAAATACTGTTGTTACTTTATGAATCACTAAACAGCTTAGCACTAATATACATTAAAGATCTGCTGATGTTGTATCAACCTTCCAGACTTCTAAGGTCCTCTGGTTCTGCTTCCAGAAAACTGTAAAACAGCTGAAACACTGAGTTCCTTCAAATCAAGACTAAATCCCGCCACCCTGTTCAGAGTTGCTTTTGAACCATAATAAATGAAACGTTGAGCAGCATATTTGTTGTGTAGGTCTTTGGTGATGGAATGCATCAAAATGTAATGTTTGTTCAATCATTGACTGTACGGTGTTTTCTTTCTAACTTTGTAATGTTAGAGTTTTGATTATGTGAAGCACCTTGAACTGCCTTGCAGCTGAAATGTGCCATACAAATAAACTTGATTGATTGATTGATTGATTGAACCTATAAAGAGTTGAATAAATGAAACCATCGTTTAGCTAATTTATGAATATCTTTTACTTGTTAGAATAAATTATGTTTACTGCGCTGAAGAATGTTTGTAAACTGCTCAATAAAGTGTCGGAGAGAGCAGGAGCTTCTTAAAGAGACAGACCCAATTTCAAGGCAACATTAAATTTATTTTAAGTCGTACTTCATACAACTGAAGGTAACATAGTTACTTGATGGTGCTGCAAAATGGCTTTATGTGGCTGGAAAATACATAATACAGCCCATTTAAGTTTCAGCTAATTTGGCTCTTGGAATCACTGGGATGAAAGCGCACACTGCTCAGCCCTGTGGTAGAGTGGGGAAAAAAACATTGTGAAGACATTTGAAGCAGAGTTTGGTGTCGGGGATCAGGATTTTTTTCCTCAAAAGCTGGATTATTTTCATCTCAAATAAAATGACTCTTTTCCTAAGAGTTTTTAATTGCAATGGATTTCATCAGTCTCTATTTGAGTACAATCTAATTCTATTCTGTTTATTTATGCAGTGCCATTTAACAACCAATGTCGTCACGAGGAACTTCACAAAAAAAAAAAAAAAAGTGATTCCAAATCCCACATAACCGAGAGTGCATGTGGTGACAGTGGAGAGTAAAAATTCCCCTTTAACAGGAAGAGAAAACTGAGCAGACACCCAAACAACAAAAGAAGCAATGATAGAGGAAGACTGTCTATGTTGACTACACATAAAAAAAACATTAGAGGGAGAATGATAAATTGTTGGCTGCAGTTTCACAGTCAAAACAAAACGCCAGACCAGATATAGCCAACATGCTGCGCTTTTCCTTTTCTTGTTTGTTTGAAAACCTTGTATCATTTTCCCACAGCTCCAGATTATGCATTATGTGTCGGCCCAAATCGAGGATAAAGCACATTGAAACTTGTGGCTGAAACATGAGAAATATGTGAAAATAGTTGAAAGGATTTGAATACACAGAACAACAGTTTGAGTTCTTTTTTTCCCCCCAACAAAAAACACTTCATAGCCCTGGTGGTGAGGAGGGCGGCTGGTTCTCCATCAGGTGCCAGAAGCTCCCATAAGCAGATCACACGGGGAGCCGTGGAGCTGCTGAAAGAAAACAAATTAATAGCTGCCTTTTTATGTTGGCCTCAGGTTTGCGAGACTTTCATTAGAGTTTGGGGGGGAACAGGCAACCTCAGGTAAAAACTCAGCTGGATGCATCGCGGCAAAGCACGGGTTTGACGCGAGAAGCAGCAGGCCTCTAGAAAAACAAGCAGAGATTCATAAATGAAGAAAAGCCCAGCGTTCAGACAGACTTGCTGACAATTCGGTTTCCACAAAGCAGAAGATTAAAAAACCCTGTTCCCGTGAGGCTGAATATTGCACGTTGTAACTGAGAATCCAAACGTTGGATGAAACACACAAACCCCGTACCAAGAAGCAGCAAAGTTTCTGCTCGTCAGAAAGCTCCCCGGTGTGATGTTGCTGCTGCTGTTCATGCTGGGAAAACCTTTACGAGGTTTAGTCCAACGTAAAATAAGTGTTGGCGCATGCACATCATGCAGGGTTGAGTTGTTTTCTTCTAGACACGCCAAAGAAAGGCGCTTTAAGCTTTCTCCGTCCTTATGCTGTACATATTCCACACGTGCTTTAGGATTCGACTCAGGGTGCGTTCACACCGGCCCTTTTAGTCCCCTTTAATTGAACCTTCGTCTAGAAAGTCCAGTTTGTTTGGGGAGGTACGAATGTGCAATCGAACTCTGATTTGAACCCATAAAGCAAACTCTGGTGTTCCTGAAACCCTAGGTATCAGTTCGATTGAAGTGAACTCTTAAACGCATATGTGGATGCAAGAGGACTAGAGACCGCTCCATAAACAGGAAGCGGAATACAGCAAAGAGCAGCATTCTGGGTAAAAGCGAGAGTCTAGCACTACAGGGAGGACTAGCTCGTGGTCTTTCACCAAAGACAAAAGAGAAGTCCTAGGACCGCTAAAATCTGACGCCACTCCATTGTTGTTTACAAGAAGGAAGTTGCGCTGTTACTTCCTTCAGTTGCTCTTGGTGCAGCGCCACCACAGGCAAGGAGGTGAACAGGTTTTTCAAAGGCTTTGGATCGTTTGACACAGTGCAGTTTGATTGTGAACCACACCTGATTAAAATGCAACGGATGATGCAATTTTGGTCCACAATCGAGCCAGGTGTGTAAACTACCGCAAATAAGCTCACAAGCTTAAATTAGACAATTGGATTGCAAAATTAGAAGAATAGAGGAAAGTAAGAAGCTACAGGGTGTACTGCTATCATCACTGAAGAGCTGATATCTGTACCTTGGGCTGCTGGTCAACTTCCTGGGGATGTAAATCTTCACTTGGCTGGTGATGGAACTGGATCCCGTCCAGGGGATTTCCCTCGTCTCCTAACTGGGCTCTTCTTCTTCTCTAGCTGTTGACAAATGCTCAGCTAATCTCGTGATCCCGTTCTTCCTCAACGTTTGGGAGCATCATGCAGAAGAATTTGAGTGGTTGTCCACAAAGTACACTATTCCCCAAACTCATTACTTTAGACAAATGCAGCTCAAACATTTCCATCCGTCCAATCTTTCCAACATACCAGATGCTCCAGCCACACGAGTCTGACCGCTCTCAGGCCATAATGTTAACAGTTCTGTACACAAAATGTCAGTCTGACCTTGTGTTTTACTGTGCTCCCTTTAAACCAGGAGGATGGGGGAGGGAGAGGTGTTGATTTACAGCATTAATATTTGATTGGCAGTAATACAAAAAGCAACTCGTTGTATTCTGACACACTAGGCGTTACGGGGTAGTTTGTGTTTTTCAGAGGAACTGCAACAATATTAAACACAAAGGATTGGCAGGCATCAAAGCACATTATAGCAGCCGCTGGACTAAGAAATACAATATTTTTAGTAGTTTGCTAAGAATATTTGATAATGTGGCAAACATAACAGTAGAAATAGTGAGATTTTGGGTTTTCCTGCTATTTATTGTCATTTAAATTAATTGGCCACTTTAAACTGCATACAGAATTAGAAGGTGGATTGCAAATTGACAAAACGGGTGGAGTGGTATTTACATCAGCAAAAAAATATATAAATATATATACATTGTAAGGAAGAATAATGCTTTAATTTTTGATTTCATGTGCAGCAGCATGCCACCATGATCAATACAGCCACGTGGCTAGGGAGCACTTCGGAAATCCTTTGTCAATCATCGCGCTCTGCTCCTGCATCTAAAAATGAAACCTGAAGCGGTCCTATTATTCAAGGAGGAAGTCATTTATCAGCTCTGGCAGAAATGACACTGAACCCCTGACACAAGATCGTCGTAGAAGGGGGATGAGCTCTCTGGTCAGACAAGTTCAGTTTGAAAGCCGTGCAGGCTTCTTTCTGCAAGACTTTCTTCTTCTTTTTTTTTTTCACATGTTGGCAAAATGGCTAATTCTAATCTACTTATAGTAAGTTGGTTTACAGATGTAATTCTGATGTGTTTCTCTATTGAAAATTCACAATCAAAAACAGAAGATTTGGGATAGAAATCCTGCATTTCAGTGGTGGTTTGTGATATGAGCCAAATGGTCAGTTGACTTAACTGGTAGTGATGAAGGGGGCGCGCAAGCACCAAATGATTAAAAAAAAAAAAAAAGAATACAAGTTTTCTATTACTTTAAGGAATGTGCAGTGCCTTAGGCTTTCCCTGCTTGCAACTGGGAATAGGAAAACTAGGTTATGGGTTTTTTGCATGACTTCACTGGGGGCTCCTCTCTGTGAGTGAGTGAAACCAAAGGAATGTTTCTTCATGTTACTTAGTGAGAAAAATAAGAAGGAATTATAATTTAGAAAGCCATTTTCTTTGTTGTTGTTGTTTTTTTTTCAATCTGGACACTTTACAGACATGTTACATATTTATAACTTTGTTGCAAATATCTAATCATATGAGCACGATTAACTGCTTATTGGTGACATTCATTTGGCCTAATTGTAACATGGTTAACTGTCCATTCTGATATTTAAACTTGTTTTCTTATATCTAATGTCCATCTGACCATCTTGGGATGATAGTTTATTTCCTCCCTGAGTTCCACCAAGAATTCAGATTAGCTAAATTAATCAAAAACTGCCATTTTTATTTGGAGCTATTGAGGTCATTCTGCATGATAGAGTGAGAGCATCTTCAGTCCAGGACAGAGTGTCTGCATTGAGTAGCATGAGATTAAGTAAAATTATTGTCAGGACATTCCTTCCACATTGTATTTTATTTTATTTACATGTTCAACAAATCAAAAGCAGCTTCTGAGCAAAGCATTTCTAGCTTCTTTGTTGAAGTTAAAATTTTTGACAAATTTCTACCCTAAGTAACTTATCTAGACAGTTTATAAGCAAAAACAAAAAAAAAGTTGATTTGAGGGTTAGTTACATTTTAAGTTGAGCAGAAAGTTGACATTGTTTCTCCCTGCATCAGTGGGCGGTGCAGAAAAGCAGATGCTACCTTATGGGTTCTACTGCAATCAATAGTAGCCACACAGGCACACCCACTCCAAGGAAACAAACGCACCCAGTATAACACTTGCATTCTATTGGCTGAGAGGTTGCCAGGCGACGGTACTTTTCTGTTGTATCAACTATGCAGAAAATGATTCGCAAGCGAGCAGAGAGGTATCAGAAACAAGTTTTGAGCGCGAGGAGAAAGGTTTGAGAAAGCCCAGTGAATATTTGAAAAGAGAGCAGAAGTTTTGAGTACAAGCATTGCATTAAGAAGAAACACATGAAGTCTTAAAAATTTTGAGAACAAAAAACTTGAAATTCTGTTTTCAGACTTAAAATGTGTGCTCTCGAATTATGGCAGAAAAATCCCCCCCATAAAATTATTGATCCGAGGATGCAAATAACTCAAAGATTTAAATTCTCCAAACTGTAACGTGAGTAACGTCTCTGACCGCCTGTTGGAAATATATAAAGTTTGAGTCCGAATATAATAATAGTAGATTTCCAGCCAAATTAGAACGAAGTAACAACGTGTTTTCACATTGAAATCAAGCAGAAGACAAGGTTTAGACGGCTGCTGCTTAGCCCAGGCTGTGGTTTACACCGTTTACAATTCTGATTAACATATGCACTTTCACAGCGACATCGTTCTGGATAAAATATCCACATCCTAAAGCTTCACTATAAATCACAACTCATTTCCCTTTTTTTTTTCTTAAAATATCAAATAACATCCTTGATTATATTTGTCTGGAAGATAGATCCTGAAATCCCGGGTCTTCTGCGGTCTTCAGATGTGATGAATTCCTAATTTCCAAATATTTTCTGAATCCTTCATAACGTAGTCCAGCCAGCAGGTCACACTGATTCCCAAGCTCCGCACTCGCATTCTGCCGACCGCAGCTTCCTACCGCAGGACCCCCGCTGCTCGGTGAGACCCTCAGGCCAGACCAGTAGTCTACCCAACACTCAGAGCCCTGTTTAGTAACTCAGTGCATTTTTTTTTTTTTTTTTTTTTGCAAGTCAAGCCAAGCACTCTCCAGGAGTCAAATTGGATATTCTACAGACCTGGGGCACATTCTTATGCCCCAAATTGCGCAGCTTGTACTTAACAGACAAGCACAACACATTTTGTTTACTCGCCGTCCGCCTCGCCAAACACAAAGGTATTCACGCCCTTGATGTTCTTCACATTCTGTCAGTTCACAACCAGAAACTTTAACGTGATTCATTTGATAGGTAAACACAAAGAAGTAGTAAAGAGGAAGTGGAAGAAAAAGTAGACGGGTTTTGCTCATTTCTTGTATCCGGTTGTTTTCTTAGCCCACCATCACCGTCTGCGAGGGGATAACTTTAGTTATGGGGCGTTTAAACTTTTTCTACAGCTAGAATATATATTTTTGTCGATTGCATCCTATTTTAAAGGCTTAAAGTTTAATTGTGATATTTTCTGACACTATTGTGACATGAATAAAAATGATGAGTATTTATTCCTTCTTTTTTAGGCAACTGTAGGGCTGTGGCTGCTTGACGCAGCAACCATAACCCTAAAGGCACAAACACACTGCTGTTGAAAAACATTTCCTTTTAACATGAAATTTATCTTAATAACATTAAATAAAAATTCCTATCATAAGAAATTTATCATGATAAATTATAAACGATATGACAAATTCCCACTCCTAGTATTTAATGATTAGAAAAAGTTTGTTTTGTGTTTCTTTTTGTAAAAATCAACAGTTTTGAGCTTTTCACCATGTTACAATAATATTCCCTCATCAAAAACACACCTGAAGTGTTGCACTGATTCTTTCCTGGATGTTTGAGGAATCCTTTAATCTCCCATGACAACCGTCCAGCTGTGAAAAACACCTGCTGGGACCTAGCCCCGCCTTCAAGCCGCAGCTCCTCCTTGGATTTGCAGTTTTCTTATTGTCCGACTCGCAGAGCAGCCCTCCCTCGCTCAGCTCCTTCAGACTAGCCAGAAGCAATTAGCAAACATCTGGTGGAACTGAACTGCACATCAGCTGAGCTCATCATACAACATTGTTAAAGGGCTAATAGAGGAGCCATGTTGTGACGACTTCCTGAAGGCGGAGTTTCAGTAAGAGCCGAATTTCTTAAAGAGACAGAATTTCAAGGCATTAAATCAGGGAGTCAAATTAAGTCATATTTGACAGATGCAGCATTTTCAGAGCAGTTGAAGGTAACATAATTACTTGATCATACTACAAAATGGCACTATGTCCCTGTAAAACATACTACTGCTGCTTTAAGTGTGAAACAATTTTACAGATACACAACGGAGGTTCTTGATCTGTGATCATTTCGTAATAAAGAACTTAATATTTATTGAGATGTACCAATTTTTTTTTTTATTAGTGTAGCTATGTGTCCTGCTAAAAATACAGGAAATGTATAGATAATCACATCTGATGGCAGCATCAGAGGTCCTCAGAAGGTTTCTCTGGCCAGCTAATAAAAAACAAAAAGAAAAAGACGAGGGACTCCGCTGCCAAGAACCTGGATCTGGGCGATTTGGTTCGGGTCCAGAACAAATCACCGCCCCTCTGTTCCCTCCGAAAGGTCTGTTTGCGTTTCCGTTTCACTCTTTATAGATGGGGATCATTTCGATCCAGCCCTAACGAAGTCGTTTTCTTTTTACCTTGGTAGATTTTTATGTGCCGCCGCAGTGGAGAGTGACGGCAGCACTGACGTCAGTTATTGAAAAGAGGATGGGTAATGAGATGAAATGTATCACCGGTGGGAGTTTTTTTTTTTTTTATTCAAATAAAACACGCCAGCCTCTTATCTGTCAGGGTGAATCATGGTCGCGTCTGCGGTTTAATGACGGAAGTATTTAAGCCGGGCTCATCAATCTCTACCGACTGGCTTTTGCCCTGAGGTACCAGCCTGTCTCTCCTCAACCTGTGGCACATATGATTTAAGCCAGAAAGGGAACATGATGAAGTGTCCTCTAAATTATCCTCCTCTTACTAATTGATTTCAACCCTCTTACCTCGTGTCTTACAGATTTAGACTCTGATTCGGTTCCCTAATGTTGTGAAATTGCAGCGTCTCTTTTCCTCTCTTCCTTTCTCGGTGAAATAATAGCCTTGAAGAAGAAGATAGACTTGCAGGCTCCTAGGAGGACTTGATAACGCTCCAACATTGTATCAAAAGCAAAAATATTAACCATAAGAATGTTGACACACATGCGCAAGCAACAAAAAAAGCAATGATTCAGGCAAGAAAGTTAATAGTTTTTTTGGAGGTTTTTTTGTGTGTTTTTTTTCTTGTTTTGTTTTTTAAGCCTGAGAACTCGTGAAGGTGGAAAAAAAAAAAAAAAGAAGCCAATGTTTGGACTGCCCAGAAATCAGACCAGTAGTCTTGATCTTGGACTTGATCCGTCCCAGCAACAAAAGAGAGAAATTTGCCTCAACATTAAAATTCCTGAAGGAGAGAAAATTATTGCAATGAATTTCCAGAATTACAGACAGGCAGTAAACGCCAAGAAAACCTAACCCTTCTGAGCAGGACACACGGTTCAGCAGGCCCCTCTGGATCACGTATCCAGATTGCTACACGTGTTGCGCTGCTGCATAATGGAGTGGACAACAGAGGCAATTGAGATTATTGAACTGGGCTAAACTGACTCAGCTGCTCCTGGACAAGATGTCTTTTTTTTTTTTTTTCTTTTTATTGGATTATGCAAAATATGATAGCTCATAAAAAGAATTTGATCTCGTCTCTCGACCAGTGGGGTTGTTGACGTCCATCTGGATGTGCTGATACATGGGCTCCTGTGTCCAGAATGGTGTCCTTTAGGTAATCCAACCCAAGCACTCTGATGATATTGTTTGGAAAGACATTACTGTTTTGATACACTTTTTTTGTTGTTTTTTCCAGTGGTGGAACACTGGGGGGGAAGATCCATATCACAACAAGGTGAGAAGGATGTTTCATCAGAAAACTGCAGTGTGTAACTTTTATAAAAATATGTTTGTTTTTTTAAGTCGTGACGGTATGTTATGAGACAGATAATCTGTGAAAACACAGAGATCCTCCCAGTGCCGCTATTGAAGTCTAAAGAAATGCACGGCTTCCGGTACATAACAGCCAATCAGAGCCAGGAGGAGGTTCTTAGCGCTGTCAATCATCCTCAGGTACATGTGCTAATACGCTGATGGCAGAGAAACAATTTGCCGATCGGTGGCCATGCTGACTTACCTTAGCATTCATGACGGGCTCAGGTATGAGGAAGAAGCTGTAGCGTGACTGAGAGTGGAGGGGCTGAGCGGCATGTACACAAGCGAGATTGACGGTGCTAAGACCCGCCTCCTGGCTCTGATTAGTTGTTTCTCATCAGCACTGGGAGACGACAGTTTTTCACAGATTATCTGTTTCATACGACAGAATATTAGGGTCAAACTAAGGAAAACATTTAATTTACAAAAATAAATTCATAAAACTACAGGATAATCATAATATTATGAGAATAATATTGTAATAATATGAAGATATATGTATCATCTATATTGTATGTGTATGTATGGATAGATGTGTACACATTTGGTATATACTTTATATATTTATTCTTCTGTGCATTCAGTTAAGGCAGATATAAATTCAAATGTGTGTGTGTGTGTGTGTGTATTTATGTACAGATGCAGATTCATACTAGTCCTAATGTGACTAATATAACTAGACATGACACTAAGCCATGGTTGTGACATGTCTGAAACGAATCAATAAATGAATGAAAAAAAGAGAAGTCAATATTTCAAGAGTAAATTTGTAATATTACCAGAATAAAGTCGTAAAATTATTACCTTATTCTCACAATTGTATGACTTTATTCTTGTAATTTTATATTTTTTTAATCTTCTTAGTGAGGCCCTAATACTCTGTCGCGCACACCGTACCGTCACGACATAGCAACAGTTTCAACAAATATGTGAAAAATATTTATTTTATTTTTTTTAAAGTTAGATGCTGCAGTTTTTTTTTTTTTTTTTACCGCTTTCTTCTCACAGACCAATAAAATCAGATGTTGTGAATATTTAACAAAGGACCTGAGGATAGCACTGTACATCAAAGCCACAACCAACCACTGGATGAAACCCATGGCTCTAAACGCAATACTTAAAAATTAGTTTTGATAAGTATCATTAGTGGCTCGGCTATCTGGAGGTTTTTAAGGATCTGAGAGAAATTGTGAATTTGGGTTGACAACGCTCCAGACATTTAAACGTTTTAAAATGTCAATTAAAAATGTTGCCATAGGTATTGGATTTGCTGCCTGGGCCTTTTATATTCTGGCGAGGACCTCAACCATTTATTTGGTAGAGAACCCAGCTCATAAAATTAGCTCATTTATTTCTGTTTTCTCATTAGTCTGTTTGGCTACACCTCACAGCTTTCACTTTGTCCAGAACGTTTCCCCTAATTAACATTTTTTCAGGAAAAAAAAAAAAGAATATACCTGAACGTTCTGCTGAGAACTGGCTCTTACATCTACATGGGTAAGAAAGGAGGATGAATAAAAAGTTTCTGTCCGGTTTACATAGACTAATAATGATGGGGGGGGAAAAAAAGTTACAGTAGCTGCCAGTAAACTGGAGAATCACTTTGTCACAGAGCTGCGGCTCGTGTTGTACATAATCCAAACGTGGTGGGATGAGAAGTCTTCTGCTGTCGGCTAAACAGAGACTAAGTGGAAGCCATCACTATTACCTTGGATAGTTGCGGTTGTCAGCTTGCCATATCCATGATGGCAAGCAGACCTGCCAAGTTGACTCCGACGCGAATGAGAGTGTGAGACACAGATATCCAATGCTCTGTGTGTGTGTGTGTGTGTGGTCATGAGTGCGCCTGGAAATGTTGGTTCCAGTAACATGATAGAGTTCATCTTTATTAAGAGCCGCTTGATAGTTTACATAAGGGAGTTCCTTGTGTATTTTTGTTATATATTGGGTGCATAAAATTAAAAGACGCATGTGAAAAGTTGGGTGGTAGAAAGTCGACAATGGAGAGACATAGTAAGTTAGATTACAGTGTTTCCCAATGTCACTAAGGATGTACATACAATTGTGGTTATATTATATTGTTCTTTTTCCAGGGTGCAACGAATTGGGTGCAAAAGTATTAATAGTGAATTTTGTCAAAATTACACAATCACAAATTTATGTTTCTGAACTTAGCATACTTTTTTTTTTTTAAATCGAGAAATCAGAGCGTGCTCAGGTTCATTACCTCACTGGAACACTAAATTGTGCCCAAGTTTTATTTGTCTCTCTGACGGTTTGAGGACCATTTGGTGAATTGGGAGACATTTGTCTGTTATTATTGTCCATTTTCTGCAAGGTACGACCACCGCTGGCAGAGAAAAAGCCCGCAGCATGATCCTAACACCAGCATGTTTGAGCGTCAATCCAATTCTCCCGAGTTTAACAGTCTCACCAGTACATCTCTAAACATGCCTCGTCATTGTGGCTAATTAGCTCAACCCATTTCCTCTGAACATGGACTCACATTTTGTTTTGTTAGATTGTAAGTACAGCTTCACTATATATATATATATATATATATATATATATATATATATATATATATATATATATATATATATATATATATAAACAGACAAAAGGATATCAATAAGTGTTTCAAAATGCTCCTGATTTGTTTTCGAAGCTTTCCTATGAATTACTACCACAAATTGTAATCAAATGAAAAATTCAAGCTCATATGTTAAGTTGCTGTTCTTTGATGGAACATGTTGATTAGCTTAGCTGTGTTAGCAACCAAACTCCGCAGAGGAAGAGCGGAAACATCGTCTTAAACCAAAATGCTTATTAGTATACATGACAAAACTTTAATACTTTTCTAGTCAGCTTCTGTTTTTATAAACCCAACAAACGCCATCAGATTAAACCTTGCATAGTTTGCAGTATCTCTCAGTGGGTAGCACTAAATATCCCTGCGGCGACTATGCTTGCGCACTCGACATATGAAGATGTTCTTAAGTGACTTTATTGGTTTGGGAACTTGCCCTGTCTGACACGAGACACCTGAATCCAATCTCAGCCCGGTCAAGAAATTTACCCTCACAAGCTCCGGCTCAGAGGAACAGAGTTCAATTCTGCCGTTAAGAGCAACGTCCATCGTCGGACATGAACTCAAACCGACACAAAGGCACGCCTGCACATCGACTGCACATTTAAAATTCCACTTTCGTAACCACACGTTTCCCTGGCCCTGTCTTTCTCCCTCAAACACGATTTTCCAAAAGATGTTCTCCTGGCTTCCAGAGGAAATCATTTCCAAGCAACAATGTCCTTGGAGAAAGTGTTGCATTTGCATTCAAGCCGGTGCAATTGTGTGGAGGAAAAATAGGAGGGTGGATTTAGAAGACCTTTTGGCAATAAGCTATAAAAAAAAAAGCACTTTGCCATGCCAGGTGACCTTGTGGCTTCATATGCAGTCCTTGCATTTATTAATTATTACAATTCATTGCCTCTCCACTTAAACTGTACAGCTCTTTGCAATCAGTCTAAGATAAAAATAGAGCACACCCTGATCCGTTTTGTCACATTCCCCCCACAAAATTAATCTCCACAAGAAAAAGAAGAAAAAAAAATCATGATCAACAAACCAGAATTACTAAACTGTTATCATACATCAAACACAGTTGCAGATTAATTTGAACTTGTTAGGCGAGTTCTGGGTGGCCAAAACGTGGCGACTGCGGCAAATGCGTTCTTGCGGCTTTCAGGTTTTATATGACTGAATTCTTGCTGGTCCAACTTTTTGCTTTCTCCCGTATCCCGTTCCCAGAAAGCAGGGAGTGGATCAGGCCATCTCTCCCCGTTGCCAAAACACTATCTCATCATCGGGCTTGCTTATGCGACTGGACAGGCCAGGATTTAGCACTGCGTGCCTCATCCATCTTTAGCGCTCTCTGGGGCTCTCCTCATAAAAGAGACAGTGATGAATAAATGTGCTCTTACCTTTTTTTATTTACTCCCTCGGCTTGGGGAAGTGAGGCTACCCGTTTGTCAGTGTTCAGAATGGATGATTTTGAACCTGAAAAGTTGCTGTTGCACGCCAGAGGTAGCTAGCAACAAGGTTGTTGCTAGCTACCTCTGTTTTTGCGCCCAGTTATCCTGCCTGTCCCCATGTAGCATTGATTAATTCTACCTTAGAAAGCAGAGTACTTTAAAGTATTTTAAAGATAGATTGTAGCATTATCCTCTGAACAAATCCTAAGCCATAAGAGATGAAGGGGAGCGTTTCCGTTAGCAGGAAAATGCAGCGTTGTGCTTCCAGTTGCCCTGGCTAATGGCTAAGTAATATAATAAACTTGTTTACAACTGCTTTATTCAGTCCTATTCTAACAACATCTCTGTTAGTTTTGCCGTCACACTACAAGGTGCAACAATAAAGAGATACAAGTAACTCGCTTTCCCTGTTAGCGGTCGTAATATTACACCTGATTGTGTTAACGTGCCTGTGAATCCCCTACCTCTGCTTTGAGAACTAGCACTGAGAGATGATAGTTGCATTTTCAGGTATTATAACCCAATTTACTTTCTCTTGTGTACCTACGTGGAGGATGAAGCAGCGAACGTAGCTTATATGTTCAATGAACATTTCTGTCTACATCTTATACAAAGAGAGCTTTCCTATTAGCTTGGTGTTGGTAGGGATCTTTCACTCAAGGGGAGTGAAAGATCCCTATATGTGCTTTTCCTAAAGGGGATCTGGGAGTTGCACTTAAAATTTGCACATCGCTCGACAAATTTCCCATTGAAGCTTTCTGTAGCCATGTTTCGAGCCAACAGAGGTTACCTTACTTCTCCTTATATCCTCTGCAGAGCAGGTAAGGAACCTACCATGTACTCACTTTGGTTCATTTAAATCTACAATTATATCAGAATATTGACTATGCAAATGAATATTTTAGGAACGAGCCTGGGATTTGTTTTAACTTCTCATTTTTTAGGCGATGACCTTTGGGGCGAGTCCTTTATTTGTATGCTGTCATTGCACCAAAACCACAATTAGATGTTCTGCTGCTGAAGACGGACAATGTAGAAGCAGGTAATCCACATTTAATCATTGAGATTATCTTGCATGCTTACATCAGTGGGGGACGTTGTCTCTGTATCTCTCCGCGAGATTAGACAGGCACCTTTGATGAGTCATTCTGTTCTTTCCATTAGCTAGTTGGATGCCGTATTTGAGCCCCGATTAGCGAGTGCTTCATAGGGCGTGTTTGCGTGTCCTCTAATATTTTAGTTCGATGACATGCAACTTCTGAAAGCAGAGGGAATGTGATGCGACTCGAGGAGTCACTTCTGTGTGGATGAAGCATATCGTCATATGTTAAGTCATCATTAGAGTCTTTATTAAGCACAGAGATTAGCTTAATATCCTGTGTGATAATATATGTGTTCTACATGCAGCAGTTAAGACGCAAGACTTTGATTTATCTGGACAGCCAATTGCACAAACAGTATATCTAGAAAACCCACACATTCATGTTTTTTTTTGTTGATGACAAAATGAAAGATAATAATTTTAAAGAAGCAAATCAAATAAAGTGCAAACCCATATGCTGATACTCTGCTGAAGCCCTTTTGGTGCAGATTTAGAGGCTCCTAACACCAACACTAAATGTGGAAGCTTTTCCCTGGACTTTTAAGGCTGCAGTTGGAAGTTCTGAGAAAATGTTGAGAGTCTGAACGCGAGAAATTGGCAGTTCTCCAACGTAACGCTACGTTGTCTCACGCCATTAGCTAAGCCGCTAAAGTTGACGTAAAACATTAGCTAATGGCGTCCAAGACATTATCTCAACATTGAAACATCAGCCAATCCTGAGCTTGGATGATTGTGCGCATCATGGCAGGGAAGGGTGTGAGCAGCACGTACACGAAAATGATTGACACTGATAAGACATTATTCCTAGCTCTGATTGGTTGTTTCTGACTGGGAGCTGTGTAGGATAACTGGGAAGAGGCAGAAGACCTTCATTCCCCCCCCACAGGTTTTCTGTCTTGTATTGTACTGTCAGGACATGCTGACAGTTTTAACACATATATGGGGGTGGGGGGGAAGCCTGCGCCTTTTCCTAGCACACTTTTTCCTTCCACTCAACTTTCCATGGATACAGCCCTCAAAACAGTAAGCTCTTTCAGTAATTACATTGTTTTGCATGCGTGTGTTACCATACGTAAGACAACTATCAAATATAGAATCCCCCCCTCCTCCCACCATGTTTGTGTAGATCATAGCGCCACGCATATACAGAAAGAAGCTTCATCCAGCAAGTCAAGTCAAAGTGCACAAACTATGACCAACTCAAAAGAAAAAAACAAGCCAATTTCCTACATCAACATTGATCCTGTAGAAGCTGAGAATGTTTCCTCTGGGCAAAATTAACATTTGGGGAAAGAGAAATTCACTTAAAGCTCTTGGACCGCAAACGATGGAACCAAATAAGAAGTGGATATGTTTTATCTGTTGAATTCAGGGGCTTTTTTTCTTCACATATTTAACTGAACAAGGCATTTACCTCAAATTTATTTTGAGGTAACTGTATTTTTATCCATATCTTTATGGATAAAAATAACTTTGAAAGTAACTTTTTGTCGTCTGGTTTCCATTTGATGACACGGCTGACCAGTCAAAGCCGTGCTTCAGTGTAAGCCCATCATCCCAGGGCTAATCCTGTTCTAAACTGCCCAGTGCACAGCAGCGAAGAACAAGATGCCCCCCACCCCCTCCTGGAGCTAATCTTCCTGGGAATCCTGGATTACACGCAGTACCAATAGTGAATCCTCTAAACATAATGAGATAAGATACTGGATTAGGCAGCTCTCTCTCTTTGCGGTCTCCTTTAATTCAGCCTATCGTCTCTGTTAATATATGGACCAACGTTAGAAAGTTGAGAAGACAGTGGAAGTTCTCAGGACTGACGCAAAGATTCATTTTCCTCGTCTACAAAAGTGTGTGACTTCATAGTCACAGGCACAAATCTACTAAAAAAAAAAACATGTTATGAATCCATGTATGAGGATTTTATCACACTTCCAAATTCTCCTCCTAACTCCAAAAGTCACAGTTCCCAAACCAAACTACAGATGGCACTATTGGTTCAGTCTGACGGGCAGTGAAGAGCAATTTCTCATGTTGATCAAGAGTCAAACTGACAACTCTTTTTCCTCCTACATAACTTCATCCATGAGCTCAATGTAAATATAAAATTTACACGGGAGTCAAACAACACAACCAAATAAATAAATAAAACCTCAACTCTGCATTAAATCCAACAGCTTTCACTCTGCAACTCTTCAAAAGGCAGTCCGTTCTGGGCTGAACCTCTCTCCTCTGTAAAACTAACTTTGGTCGGTCGACGTTAAAACATCGCCTGGTTTTCATTGGTTCTGGTAAATTGCTGAGGGAAATCAAATGCAGACACTCATGAGCCAACCCAGAGACATAAAAAAACAAAACAAAACAAAAAAAACAGCAAAGAATGAATTTCCTCACTAGTGGCGTTGAGCCGGAGACCTGTGTCAGCTTAAGAGCCGTCAGAAGAATATGAACCCGACAGTTCTTTTTCCTCAGCCCGAAAGGAAAATTGTAGACAACTGCCATGGGTTTAAAAAAAAAAAAAAAAGTATGGAACTAAAAGTTGATCCTGCATGGGTGAACAACTCCAGATTATTATCCGGTTCAGGCTCGATTCGTAAAGCCTGAACCAGATGAGGGAAGCAGGCCCGCCTCAGACGCCTTTCAGATGCATCCCTTCCTCCGTCTGTCAGGATTCTTCCCAGATTCATCAATACATTTTTTCCTCCATTAATCATTGTCGGCATATTTTTTTGGAGGTCTGCATTGATGAATGACGACATTTTTTTCAGCTTGCTGTAGTTGAGTCAGCTGCCATCTGAGGCCAAACAAACCTGTAATTAACGTTCTGCAAGAGACAGAAGTTCTAGTCTCGGGGTTCTTCCATATTTTCCATTTCAGAATTCCATTATTTTTCTGATTAAATGTCTCTATTTCCTGTTTTTAAACATTAGCGCACAAAATACTAACATTGGGTTTTTATATTGGTCTGCAGGTAAACAGCTCAGCTTTTTTTTTTTTTTTTTGCATCTGGATTAACTTTATATCAGCTTCCAATTCAGAAATTTACAAAAAAAATCAGATTCAGATCTGTAGTTTGTTCCACTTTGAAAAAAAAAAAAGTTTATTAGTTTATTTTACAGATATCTGTGAAAACGAGCATACGGGATCATAAATAGCATGTATTGTACAGCTAATGTGTTCTGGTCACACTGTATGAATATTAATGTTGATGTAGTACTAAGTGATAACAGTTCAAACCTGCTAGAAACTGGGGTGAATCGGGGAGCTGCATGATCCAAGCTGGGTAAACTATCTACAGCATGTTTACTTAAGTTAGAGTTATTAAGAGCATCCTCCATTTTCTGTTAAAAATCAAGTAATTACAGAAAAAATAAATCTAAAGGTGGTCGAAAAAAAAACACTTGTAGATGAATGAATGGTCAAATTGCAGGGATGTTTGAGCTGCCATGTTGCTCTGACTTAACAGAAGAAAAAGGAAACGTGAAATCAGGAGACCTATGACATGGTGATCTGCATGGACTCCAGCATCTCCTCCACTGCCTTTATGGAGCATTTGTTCTCCTTATTGCCTCGACCAGCCAGCTGTAAAGGAAGGAGAGAGAGAAAAAAATCCCATTACGTATTAGGCTTAAATAATATGAAACCAGACCAGGACTGAAATGATTAATCCAGTAAACCGTGATTAATCGTCAACTAATTTAGTAATTGATTAATTGTTAACTGGAGTACATAGACTTGGAAAAAGGGCATTTGCTGAAAGAACACACCACTCAGAGCAATAATTAAGTCTACTCATTATGTATGAGGCTTAAAATGCAACCAGTTTAGGGCTCAAATGATTAATTGAACAAACCGTGATTAATCATCAACCAATTTAGTAATCTATTGTCAACTGGAGTATACAGACTCTAAAAAAGGACATTTGCTGAAAGAACAACATCTTCATAGTAGTAATTATGCCAAAGGTGTACAAAATTGTATATACTTTGCATTTAAAATAAAGAAAAACCTTTGTTTGTAAATCTGTTTTAGTTTTAGTACAGTTTTAGCTTCACCTGCTTCTAATTTTGTAAAAAAAAACAAAGGGAAAAAACTATTAAGAACTTTTTGCTATCCAGTTATTAATCAAAATATAAACAGATTAGTAGACAGTATTTTTTAAGCTACAGATGCATCCTGTGCTACAAATGATCAAGCATACACTACAAAAAATTCGATTATTCGATTAATCGTCAGAATAATTGATAGAATAATCGATCACTAAAACAGTCATTAGTCACAGCCTTAAACCAGACACTTTAATAAGGCTTCATAGATGGCTTATCCATTGAAAACATCCTAATTCCAGTTTCAGACCTAGAAGCTGAAATAATCAGCAACTAGAGTCATTAGAGTTGGTAAATAGGTCGTCCAAAGTAAGAAATCACCTCTAATTAAAAAGAGTTTTTGTTCAAATGTTGTGTAAGTGCCATTTTTGATCGAAGAGTGCTTGGAGGCAGGAGTCTAGTATGAGTCCACTTCCATGGCCTCTGGAGCAGGAGCACATAACATCCCCCGACGCTGTGCCATGTCCAGACTGTTTCACAGGAAGTGCCGCGAATCATAACCACAGCCGTGTACGAGACAACTCATGCGTACACACCCAGACACACAATCTTTCTACCTAATTTAGTTCTGCAGCGGGCAAGGCAGCCCCTTCCAAAATACGTCAAGGAAAGATGACTTCCTTAGCTGTAGGCGAGAAGCCAGAAATGGAACAAATTCATCCAATCAAACCTCTTACGCGATCATTCAGGGCAATGTGCTGAGGTAAGGTCGGGCCTACAGGCTGCTGCGACGATGAACGAAATCAGTGACGTCGACTTGTATAATCCATCAACAATACGTTCTGTTGAACAGCTTTCCTCCAGAGAGTTCCCTGGTTGCAGTCAGCAACTCTGTCTGGAGTCCAAATTCAAAGCAAAAGTTAGATAAAACATCAGAATCTGTGTGAAAACATAAAAACAGGTTCTAAAAGTTTTCAAGGTCTGAAGTGATCTGAAATGCAGACGTACTTCGAGATTGGTGATAATACACAGGTCTTTGGATGCTTTGTAAGGTTTTGTTATAAACTGCAGATACTCAAGAGCAACAGATGGGCAGCTGAAGAGACCACACCCATCCAACTTAAAAAATACTTTATTAATCCAAAAGGGAGATTAAATGTTTCTGTAACAACATATCAGACAACTTTCTTCAAAGAGTTGTTTGTAGATGCTGACTTCTGTGACCAGGAAGGATCTCCTCTATAGCAATCAGTATCACAGCAAGTCAGAAGAAGTCTCTGACTGAAGAAACTCTGCAGTTGTAAAAACAGCCTCATGAATAGGATGCTCAGGGTTGCCCATAATTTTCCTGATTTTAAGAAGAGACGCACAATATATCGGCAATGACATCGGTATCGGACGATTTTAGTCTTTTTTTAACATATTGGTATCGGCCTGGTAAGTAAAACTGGGCCCATATTGAAAACAGTGTTTGTATCTATGTAAATTACATTAGGTAAAACAACTGTGTCTATACTGTGTTTATTTAGTAATTATATAATCAGTGTGGATTTATTTTATGATTGGAGGTGTACGATCTATTAATAGCATTAATAGTAAATAAGGACTAAGATATGCTATCCCCCGCATCGGTCCCATAAGTAAAACTGGGCTGAAAATAATACCCAATGTTTATTTCCAACTGAAGCAGAGAAGCAATGTCGGAGGTATACAAACAAGTAAAGAGAAAAAAATGTAAAAATGAAAACATATCAAAAGAATAGGTTTATGCAATATCAGTAAGTTTTGGATATTGGCTATAAAGCCAATGTTAATAACGAATAACAATATCGGCAGAAATGTTCACGTTGGTGCATCACTAAATGTTACATTTTCAATCATGCTGCTCCTGTAGATTTAAGTCCTTTAATGGGACGACGGAGAAAGTTCTGGAGTGATGGGAGTTTTCTCCGGCTCTATGGACGGTAAAGTTGTCCTTCATTTGTTGCTGCATAATGTAAGTGTCTTCACTTTTCCCTCACTTACAAGGTTAGTTTTTAAATGTTGAGAATCTCACACTGTCCCATGTCTAATCAATGCCCACTCAATGTATGCCCCTCAACTTGACATGCAGTTAACCAAACTACAAGCAACTTCTACATGTTGTCTTTCTGAAGCAGTGTAGAAAAACCCGGCTTACTCTTTTTTTTTTCTTCTTTTTTTCAATAAAAAGCACCACTTTTATTGAATTGACACGTTAATTCATTCCACCTTTGGCATTGCTCAAGAGTCCACAAACAGGAAGTAACTGTAACCTAAACCTAGCCCATACTGTTATTTCCATGCTAAAACTTTTTCCTTTCTTTTTTGCCAAACTTAGAGAGGGCAGTTGGCGAAGGTATAAAATTGGCTACGTAATTTCCAACAGTGACTCATTCTTCTAGATTTATGGTGTGCGTATGTATGCATGTATGTGTGTGTATATATATATATATATATATATATATATATATATATATATATATATATATATATATATATATATATTTATTTATGTGTGTGTGTGTGTTGAGATGGTGCAGCTGCAATGATCAGCGCATTTAATTGCTTTGCTGCCTAATGCACCATTAGCCCAGGCCTCATAGTCAATTATCTCCTCAGCCTGAGGTGAGACCACCACATTAACTTCTGCCCTCCTCTCCAACAGAAGGAGCAGACCAGACAGCTTCACATCTATTTAGAGCATCTGATAATAGAGTCATGAGGCAGTGGGAGCCTGTGGTTCGTGACAGTGGAGCTAATCAGAGAATTTGTTTGGAGAGTCAGGGCATGAGGCCAACCCATCTAGTGCAGCCGAGAACCCCCAGCCCCCGAAAAAAACCCGACATCTCCAGGTCTTTCAGATGTCAGTACCTCGGTCGGCCGTGACCCCTCGTCGACGTCTCGTGCCCACCTGCCCGACCCCGACCCCAATGCTGAGGTATGACAATCACCAGGTACCGGAGTGTAATAAAACCGGACAACTGACACGAACAACACTTTAAAGGGGCCATCAATCAGCCAGCACAAAGCGCGCAGCAGCCTGCAGCTGTCTGACGGAGGCCCACGTCTCCGCTACCTTAGAAAGGCTCAGAAGTTATTAAACTGGAGGAAGGACAGAAGGAATGAAGGGCAGAACCTCACACCTTATTATTTAGCCCGTTTCACGTGGGTGAGAGGAGGATAAAAAAAAAAAAAAGGGGGGGGAACGTGCAAGTTTGCTGCAAGGCATAATAACATGGTTACGCATAACTACGCTGATGTTTACAACTTTGCAGGCTGTTGGGAAAGAACCTCGAGGAAAGCGAAACTTTTTTATATATTGTCGCATTGCAACTATGGTGTCCTGCTCCAACATTGATATTAGAGATGCAATTAGAGAACCAAAAACGTCAGAGTATTTTATTGGGATTATATGCAAGAAACTAATACAGACCATTGCATACCTGGGCTCTTATATATAAAATGAATACATTACATTCTTCTGTCTCTGTGATGCTGCTTGTTTACTAATGCTCTGGTAAACCTTTGAAAGTTATTTATGCTATGAATTTACATACATTTAATATACCTTTGACTAACAACCAACCGTAGCTACTGGATTGTATTTACAGATATGAATGACGGATACTTTTGCAAAACACTAAAAATGAGGAATGTGATGGTAGTTTAGTGAATAAGGAATCTAAGTGTTTCGTGTTAATTCAAAAGAGAAAGTCACTCAGCCACTAAAACCCTTTAAAAGTCCTTTTAAACACACCGATCTAATGTATTATTGTTGTTTTTATCTAAATGTTTGTGCACAAAATGAGTGCTCTAGTTTAGAGTCATCTTTCTTAATAATAAACAAACATTAGAAACACGCCAGGCTGTTTGGTTCCAAGCAGCCGACATCACTGAACCCAGATGTGCTCCATCTCTGTGGGCAAAGCTTCTCCCAAACACACAAGACGGTAAAGAAAATATTTAAGCAGGGAAACATGTTCTGAACTACTGGTTATGCTACTGACCAACTCCTCTGAACACTTTCAGATGGGCTCCTCTAATTTAGGTTTGCTTTACAAAGACCTTTGCTTTTGGTCGCAGATGTAGAAAACGAGATAAAATGGACAGACTAAAGAATGATTTAAAAACGCTAAGGCAAACTTATGAACTCAAAACATTTTCTAAAGCAAAGAAGTAAAATCAAAAGGCTTTTTCAGACATTTCCTAAAGCCCCAACACAAAACTTCACTACAAGTTGCTAAAATCAACGTATTTCCGTATAAAGTAGCTTTAAAGTACAGTGAAATAAATACACTGCATTTCTTCAGAATCACAGTGAGTCACCTAAAAGTGGTGCACCATTTTAGATAATCTTGTGATGGTGATAGTATTGGGAAATATTGGGATGACAACATCTAGAGCAATATATGTACAGATTCTTCTTTCCTCTTTCTCATCTGCACTTCCATTAAACTGTGACCTTCAGAACTTTGTTCAATATGAGCATTTTGTAAGCATCTGTGGGTTTCAGCATGTCATATTTAAGACCTTATTAATGCCACCTTGGATGAAATTCAAGACCTAAATGACTATAAATTCAGGGGACGGTTGCGTTACAATCAAGCACAGCAAAAATGGTGAAATTTTCTGAGGTCTGTTGGTAGTTAAGACTGTTGAACGTGTGGACACCCTGAAATATTACAATAGATTGTAAAACACAAAGAACATCATACCGACATTGTGACGACTATTTTCTGTATTGCTTCACCTGTTTTTGACTTTTTCAGTCAAAGATAACTTCGCGTCTTGCGGTACAAGTCTGAAATTCTTCACAGTTCAATGTAATTATTAGCCAAGATCAGATTATGGCTATATATGAAGCTCATTCCTGAAGATAGCATGTTTCTTTGAAGACGCTACAACCTTAACTTAATACAAAAAGAGTAAATGTGCCCAGACGGGGTGAAAGCCACAAGGGTTGGTATAACAGCATTGCAAATGAAAGCCAGGGAGGCAGACTCTGGCAGTGAATTTCTTTCCAATTTTATGCAAATAAAGAGGTCTTCAGAATGACTAGATGTTGTGCGCAAATATCCAATGAAAGTTAAAATACAACAGATGAAGCTGTTTTGGGTTTTTTTCAATTGGTGTGTGGGGGACTGAAGAGTCATGTGGAAAGCACGACTTTCAGTAGCTGATAAAGCAGCTGAGTACGATGAATGGATTGTCTGAGTAGATCTCGATCCTCTCACCTTGTAGGCTCGATTTATCTGAGCAGCAGCCCAAGCTGCATATTTGATATTGTCCTTCTTCACCTTGGCACTGACTTTGGGACTGGCAGCGATGTGACTTGCAGACTGCGAGAAAAACAGAAAACGGGGAGGAAGACGTGAAGGAGAGAACAGGGGAAGAAGTGTTCTACTATCAAAACTTGGTGAAACGGCAATAAAAAATAAAAAATAAAAGGTAATTGAGATGAATCTGCAACCACTCTTACCATCCACCACTCCACTAGTCATTGTGGCAGAATGAAGAGAAAAAACAGACCTTGGCCTGATGACACAGGGGGAATCATTTATGGGGAGGAAAAAGTGAGTGCTTTTAATGCTTCATACGCAAATTGTCACTTAACGGGGTCTAATTTCTCCAACACCATTGATTCTCTGTGATGAAAGGACTTGTATGTTAAAAAAAAGAAGAAAAAAACCGCCTATTGCACAGTGAGTAGAGTGCCTTGTGAATCACAGTCTGTGCCTGCCTCGACAGCTCCCCTCTGAACCACAAATCCCATGTCTTTCCCATGTTCCTGCCATCATCTCCACACAGCAAACCCCAGAAGACTTAGCCGGCCCGTACTTCAAAGCTCTCTCTTCCACTGTGCTGAAACCTTAACTACATACCAATCAACCTGGCCCTGTTGTTTTGAGGAAAAAAATTGGTTTGGCTTCTGTATTTTTCTTTTCTTTTTTTTTAGTATGCCTTTTCTTTGTTTCTATTTTTCAACTCAATAGAAACCTCAGTTTGGATGATGTCAACCCTGACAGGCTACCCCTGAATAACAGCACGCTCCATTATGGAGGGGAATCCCCGTGCATGTGTTGTCAGTAACTCGACCGCAAGCCAACTGTGGTCAGTGCTACCAAGTCCACTGTCACACTGACTCACAGGGTTTGGGATGGTGAAAGTTTTCTGCCCTTTCACTGAACTGCCTGCACCTGTCAAGACTGAAAAAAAGAGACAATTACAATTTCCAAAGGGGAAAAAAAACACTCAGACAAACAAATTTCTATATCAGATGTGAATATTTCCTGAGAAAGGGGCTAAGATGCCTGGAATCATCCAATTTTATGATTTTTTTTTTTTTAGTTGACCAGGAAACTAAAAAGCATAGCTAGGGACTAAAAATCTATTTTAACAGCTGGCTATTAAGTTTATTATCATAATAATATTAAGTGGATATTATTCAAGTACTGTATTTTGCACATTTTCCTAATAATGTGTAGCCCTACTAATAACACTTTTCATTAGAGAAGTCATCACTGAGTGAAGAATGCTTGGACAGCTACACTATATTGCAAAAGTATTCATCTGTCTATACATACACATCTTTAAGTGACGTTCCCATTCTTAATCCCTACGGTTTAATAAAACATCTGCCTGCTCTTTATTGCAATAGTTTAAACTGTGAAGGTCTTCCACAAGCTCCAGGGACGTGTTTATGTGAATTTAGACCTTTTGTTTTTCCTGAAGTGCATAAGTGAGGTCAAACACTAATGTAGGACGACAAGGCATAGCTTGGAGCCTCCACTTTATTCCATCCCAAAGGTCATTGGTTCTTCCACACCAAACTTGGCCCTTCATGTCTTCATTGACTGGTTTGTGGACATTGGCAACAGGTCACGGTTAGGGTCCCCAACCTGTTTCCACAAAATCATCGCCATGAAACTGGACAAAACGTCTTGGTTTGCTGATCCATTAAGAGTTCCTTTCACTCCATCAATGGGTTTAACCCCAACTTCTGCTTGTCAAGCAATGCATTATGTTGGGTGATGCCAGTAGCTTTCCCCTAATGTACCATTGTCATACACCTACAACTGAAGGGGACCCAGGTTGGTTGTGTGGGTCGCATGTACCTGCTCCCTGAAGGGAAACCTAACCTGGAAGGTCTTGACCCACTTTACTTGAGGCCACAAGAAGTTTGGAAGTCTGTAGCCATCGACTCGGCCGGTAGCAACTTCTCCACACTATGTGGCTTTGCATTCTTTGCCCTGTGATTTGACATACCATCATGGATTACTGGCCGTTGTTCCTAGTCGCTTCCACTTTGTTATATTTTCACTAGCGGTTGACTAGTTACATTTCCGGCATGGAAACGTAATGAGTGGATTTATTGGACAGGTGCCATCCTATCAGACTACCATGTTGGAATTAACCGACCCTCGGAGGGCGACCAGTTTTGATGGATGTTTTAGAAGCAAACTATGCTTAGACGCTTTAACATTAGCTGGTAATCTGGCCAAACACCACATTTGGCCCATCAGACTTTTACAGAACACAGACTACTGCATTGCTGTACATCTTTAACCTGACCAGCCTAAGGGCAACACAGACAAATGTCTTGAAATGGAACCTGTCCTGCTTGTGGACTTGCTGCCACCACCTCTGTGAGGTTTGACAAGGTGTTGGCTGCTCTGTGGTGTTTAGACTGCAGGAAAACTCCCTGTGGAGAAAGGTGAAAACACTAGAGTTTCCTTCTTCAATCTGAAACCTTTATTCTTGGCATTGCTTTGTTTGTGTTTTTATGTCACGTCTCTCTTACATGTATTTTACTGGCCATAGCTGACAACATCCTGTTTAAACAAATGCACAGATGGAAGGCAGTTTCAACCCGGGCCGCAATCAAATCAGCACTGATTGGATAATTTGCCATTGACAAAATACCTGCTGAGGTCAGACCGTTCTCGCTGATATGTTTTTTTCTACTACTTGTCTCTATTTTATCTAAATAGAACGTGAAGCATTGCTAATACAAGATTTTGGTTAAATAAAGCCCTGCAAAGGGGGAGACTTTTCCAGCAGTGGGGTTCAACGTCTGAGTCAGCAGCGAGATGACCTGTCTGAGAGCCCCTTCTGTTTTCCCCCCACAAAAACACACACACACACGCGGTCTTACTTAACTCTCACTGTGGCCAACCTTAACCTTGACAAACCACAGGGTTGCTAAAATGGTCCTGCTGTTCTTCCCCCACTCCCCCACTTTCTCTCTCCTTGTGTTGCTTCTTTCTTTAAAGCAAGGCAGTACTCACCATGTACAGGCCAAACAAGGCCCTCATGTTCCGGTTGTTTAACCTCAGTGCCTGGGCAAAATATTTTCTGGCCAGCTCCAGGTTTTCCATGCCCCCTTGTGTGTACTTCACCTGTGAGAGAAGGCATTAAAGCAAGGCTTTTGCTAAAGGGCAACTTAAGCAATGACAGCACGACATCTGAACAAGCAAGCCATGACCACCTTGAGTAAACACATCTGCTTTAATGAGTCTACAGTATGTTCCCAATGACATTGAGTGGTCCTGCCCTTTAAAAGAGAAATCATTCGGGTTTCTTATTTATATCACAGATGCCCTTAAGAGGGCAGATTTTGAAGTGAGGTTGTGTTAAAAGTTGTAAGCAGTTACTATCGTACTTGCAGTGACTCTCTTGTTATCTTTATTTAGCATACATCCAGATTAGTTTGACTGAAGCCAAGAAGAGCGACGACCAAAGCAGCAAAATTAACTCCTGCTCCAAAAGGATTAGAGCAGTTCATCCAAACACAACACAAGATAAAGACAGCAAAAAGGCCCATAAAATGGCATTTACATAAGAAATGTGACCTTTTTGACATTGGAGTCGTGTTAAGATGGTGGAAGATCATTTTGGCTTCGGCCCTTGACAGAGAATAGCCGTTAGCTTAAGGCTCTGAAACTAAATCTGGATTTAAACTAAATGAAAACGCCAACAGCATAGGATATTTACTGTTTATAACATAACCTCACTTAAAAAAAAAAATAGTAATAATAAAGGAGCTTTAAAACTCTATTGAGTTTTAAAGCTTAAAATCTTTCCTTTCTTATTAAAAGAGGGATCTCAGCATTAACTCCGCAGCCTGCCCTCAAGGTTGATGATGAACTCACCTCCGCATACTGTTCACAGTACAAGTGATTGTGAGGATTGGTCATCATCAGCTCTTCCAGACAAAACGCAGCTTTTCCATAGCTGTGGAAATGACGAGGCAAACAGTAAGTCAATAGATACAGCTCAGGATGAGTCATCCGTTAGCTTGCCCACCAACCTTGAAATGCATTTTGAAACTCACCAATAAGTTTCAGGATTTAAATCTTAGCCATCACGCGAGATTTTAATCTGTTTCCCAGTAACTGACATGCAACATATTTACATGATCAGGGCAGAGGGTACTCAGGCTCTTCCTTTCCATGCCATCTAATGTGATGATTTCTCGCTCTCCCTTGAGGACACTGGGCACGACTCTTAGATGCGCGTTTAGTTTTTGTACTTCTCTACCTTCCTCAGCTCAGCACCACAGGTAAAGCAGAAACACTAATAGGCATATGACAGCACTTCTTAGCAACACGCAGCCAAACTGTTGTTCTCACACTAATCTACAGCAGTTTCCGCTCTTAAAACAAAGTTTTCCCTTTCCAAAAACCATCAGGATAATTGAGAAATGGACTGAAAATCCTGCTGTTGATCCAAGTCAGTTGGTTTTCAGTTTGACTAGAGCTGACCAATGACATAACTCTGATGTGGATACTGTTACTGGGGAAATAAGACTGAAAATTAGCTTCTTCTTTTTTTCAGGGTTACTGAGGTGTTTAAAAATGTCTCAAAGAAGTTAGAAGCAGCACAGAAATATGACAAGAGGAAACTCTTTCAGGAGAGCAACACTTTCTACAAAAAACGGGAAGATTTAACAGCACAGCAAAGGTGTTTCATTTCATTCCATTGAGTTTTAAAGCTTAAAATCAGGATCTTTATAGAAAATGTTGTTTTGGTAATGCTAGCCTAGGTAACTTAAATGGCAACCCTGTAATCATTTTTTATTTTATTTAAAAGAATATGAATACTCTAATTTAGTGATTCCTCTGTCACACATGCATCCTGAACTCTGCTCTGGTCCCAATCAACACTCACAGGATGGCTTAAAGACAGATTCTTAGTGATGCTTTAGAATTTATATTATTGTTTCTAAAGCAAAATTGGTATCAGCAGTTCGAAGTTTTACAAAACCATAGATTGTAAGTTGGCAAAATTCTGAAAATGCAAGTCTCTCATTCACAGCTCCACAATTGCAGAATTTCACTTAATTTCACCAGATCACTACTTTTTTTGTTTTGCACTAATATGTAATTGACTTTATTGAAAAGCTAGCAAGGGTATGTTAGCAGTGAGATACCGCTAGCCTTAACTGCCAAAAGTCACACAACGCAATGAAGAGATATGCGTGCAACTTGGTAAGACAGATATGGCAGCTAACAGAAATGTATCAAATTAAGTGCTTTAAAGGCTGAAAATGTTTGAGATTACAATCTGTCTGCATTTTTTCATATTTTTTCTTCTACATTTAGATTTTGGAAGAGGCTTAATGAGGAAAAAACTATTGCAAAATTTCTTGCAAATATTTCTGAAGTAACAACACAAACATTTTTATTTTGATTGCAAAAAAAACAATTAAAATCCTGGATGGGCTGTCGAATAATAATGATAATAATAGTAATAAAAATATTAAATGATTAACTACATAAGAATACACTTTTGTGCAGTAAGCAATGCAGGCAAGCAACTATTTGAAAGAGAAAAAAAGCACCTTTCTATGCAGGGATTGACACAGAAATTAAGTCAAACTTCAATATACTCAATAGTTTTTGTTTACACATTTTTTGAATTAGACGTCTCTTCACATGACTTCAAACTTGCATATCTTCCATCAAATATCTTCCACTGTGTTTGAAGAATGAAGGCAAATGTTGGGATGTGAAGAGAACCATGACTGAAATGCTGAATGCGAGAACAAGAAAAACTTATCAGCCTGTTTAACATCTTCCATTCTAACCGGTTGAAAGATTAGCAGAATAGCCAGGGAAGGAAGGTTTGGGACACAGAAAGAAATAAACATTGGGAAGGAGTTGAGTGGAAGGGGGAGATCAGAGGGCTTGAAGGGTTGAGGGGCTGCTTACAATTACCACTTCCTTTCCATAAAGACTTTCAGATGTGCTTGTGCAGAGGCCGAGGCTTGCATCAGAGCTCACCCCGTCAGCCATCAAGCTGAATCTTGTGCCGTATCCAGAACCCTAACCCCTGTGTACTCGCCGTCTAAGCCATCTAAACTCCACTGTTACCAAGCTGCTACCCTAAAGCGGGTTCCTGAACAAACTCCTAACCAGGGCTGCCTTAGGGAAGGCTGTAGCCGCTATGATGTGTGAGGCTGCAGGACTTGTTTTTGTTTCTTTTGGAGGCTAAGAAAACCGCCAGCAAATGCTCCCCTCTGTATTTAACGCCACACTCTCACAGTGTAGGAGACAGAAATTGATTTAGATTTGGCGAAATGCATTTGGGGGGAGGGGAGGATGCGGAGAACCAATTTTGGGTTGTGCGTAAGGCTGTGACTAACGATTATTAGTAGTAATTGTTATCAGATAAACAAATTGGCATATTCTGCAGATTTCTCACTTAACCACGTAAGACTTTTTTTTTTATACATTAGAAATATGTTAAAAGATACTAAAAACAATTCTGTTCCTTTAAAAAGAAATATGTAAACAAATATATTTTTTTTACCTAGAATCCCATAACATAGTATTCCTTTAAGTGAACATTTGGTGATTTGTAGATTAATTAACCAATTATTGCATCAACTGATAAATAATTGGGTAGGAAAAGCTGCTTAATGGCAGATTTTGGTGTTTCCCTCTAGAAAAACCATTATTTTTTACAAAATTTCAACTATGACACTTTAGGAGTTCTGTGTAGAACATATTTACAAAAGCTTTTTTTTATATCTTGTTTGAAATATGTATATTTTTTTGAATAGTTTTTGTTTAATTACTGCTCTCAGTGTTATTTCAGCAAATGGCCCTGTTTTAGTCTTTATACTCAAGTCAACGATTACTTGAGGTAATTACTCAACTAATTACTAAATTAGTTGACAATTATTTCAATATTTGATTAATCGCAATTAATCACGATTTATCTGATTAATCATTTCAGTTATGAGCTCATGAGCTTAATATTTTATATCAAATTCAAAACCAGAACCTGAGATTAATATTTGCAAAAAGCAAAACCCATCAATACATCACTGAAATATTAACAACTTGGTGATTCTTATTTAGATGGTGTGTTTGTGTTTGTGATGCAACACTTTCAGCATCAACGCAAAGACACATCACTTTGCTTATTATTAGCTTCCAGGGAGTTGGACATTGAGGGGAGGACAGTTTTTTTTTCTCTTGCACAATTCAACAACAACCCGTGTTTTCTCTCGCAGGCGGCTCGGGAAGGCAGGACGAGCAACACCACCTTCTCCTGGGAATTTCACAGCAAGTGTTCTCCTCCTCCATCCCTCTAGGAAAACCCTGGTGATAATGCCTGGCCAGCCGGAAGAGGAGGAGTACGGGAAACAGGGAGTTTGTAACCCAAAAATAAAGAAAAGAATGAAAAGAAATTGACACGCCTGTAGATAAGGCTCTGTGGGAGTGAATGGTGTGATATTAGAAATGTTGGGATTAGCCGGGAGATAATGGTCTCACCCTTGGATTTCCTCTGGCCGCTACAGCCATCAAGCCTCCCAGACAAAAGCACCAAATATCCAATAAGTAGCTGTCTGACGGCGCAACACATTCCTGCTGCCACTACCTTTGTACCGGAGCAACCACAGAGACAAGTGTCTACGCAAATGGCTGCAGAAAAGACTTAATGAAACAGCAGACACTGCTCCACTAACCTCTGAACCTTCAAACAAGCTCAGATATAACAAATCTGGCAACAATAATTTCATGTTTGTTTTGGGGGTTTTTTTAAACAAGGCTTTGGTTTGTCCGGAAATTCATCTTGACCATATGCATATATTCGCCAGAGGGAGGCCAGGGAGTGTTGAGGGGCTTAAGACTGAAATCCTATCAAACTGCTCTTATGTGACAAACATGGACAAAACTCTATTCAGACCCCTGGCTGAGTTTGGCATCTCAGACCGTTATGTTGTGGCTATCCAGCAGCTCTCCAGAGATCAAGCTGTCAGACTGATGCAAAGCGCCATTTAAATACCAAAAACTTATTGTTTAAGTAACAACTATATTTTGCTGGGGAAAAAAAGTAATTTGGTAGAATAAGATAACTATTTTATACACTGACATTTCTTTAGTGTGTTAGAATGTTCCAAAGTGTCTTTTATTTTATTGAACCCTGGGATCTTATATCTTTTACTTTTGGTTTAAAATAAATACAGTAGTTGTCCTGAGGGAAAAGCAGAAATAGCTCACAGACTGTTAATGATGCCTTACATCACCCATCTGGAGAAAATGCCCTGCTTGTATGGTCTATTATATGAAATGGGTTGTAATTGTACAGGTTAGTAATAGCTTAACCAGGAAGAATGTGAGCTATTCATATCTGCTAATTGATTAGAAAGACATAAAGCCTACAGTGCCTTGCAGGAAGATTCACACCCCTTCCCTTGAACTTCCACACAATTTGTCACGTTACAACTGCAAACCTCCAAAGTATTTTATAGCGTGATAAATCGGCACAAAGTAGCGCATAATTGTAAAGTGGAAAGAAAATGATACATGGTTGAAAAAACAAAAAAGAAGACAGGTGTGGTGATTTATTTATAATCATCCTCTACAAGTCAATTCTCAAGAAACACATTCGGCTGTAATGTAGGAATGATGTGTTTTGGGTTGATGTGAAGTGTTAGTTTTCCACTAGTTATAGCACTTGTAAATGTAGACAGGCAGACCCAATTCCACTGAACACCAAGCCAGGCCATTATTTTCATTCCACTTAATAATTATGCACCAATTTGTGTTGTTTCATCACAAAAATCCCAATAAGATCCAATAAAGTTGGTGGGGGTAAAATGAAAAAATATGCAAATGTTCAAGGTGTATTAATACATTTGAACATCAGAGGACAGTGGGTAATGCAGCCTCATCTAACTCTATCCTGAAGCTGACCCAAACTATTCACAATGTTTGAAGCAAAATGAACCACATCTCCAACTCACAATGTCCTTCTAGAACACTTTCTATTGTAAATTCTCCATTTCAGTAGCTTAATTTTCAATAGCTGCATCTAACAAAATTAGGCTGTGAGAAAAAGGGTACATAATTACCCCAGGGCTGGGCGCTAAAACAATAATGGCATCCATCGTGACAGACACGTGATAAGCAGAAAATATCCCCGACAGAATTTAGATAATTTCACTGAACTCCGATGCAAAGTTGCACAGCATTCTGGGTGATGTGGGCAGATGAAAGGCTTTAGCAGCTTAACCTTTCATGACCCAACTAAGAAAGATTGGTAGCATCAACTAACTCGCTAACTCTTTGGTAACAAAGTGGTTGCTAGCGTATATAGCAACAAGTTAGGTAAGCTAATGTTACTGAACAACAAGTTGTTGCAAAACATGCGCAGTAGCTGTTTTATGATGCTGTGTTGGTCTAGAAGGATTTAGGCCCAACTAGCTCATCAAAGTTACTAATATCCATTAATATTAGTGGGAAAATTAAGACATTTTCCCATAAAGAGACTCAGGGTACTTACTCATGTTCATTGATGTAGAGCTCTGATAACTCATGCCATGCTTCTTGGTCTCCAACAAACCTGGAAGTGCAAAAACGAATTACGTTCCTTCTCTTTTCGAACAACGTGAACACATTCCAACTGACTCAACATAATCGTGCCGATGCTAACTAAAAACCATTAATAATCGTGGGGATTTGTTGCCTTTATTGAAAGTAGACTCGTCTTTAATTAAAATAAAAGTTGGAGCAGATAAAGAGGCTGAAAACTCACTGCTCCAGATACTCATTGAGTTCCCTTATGGCTTCAGTGCTCTTCCCCTGGGCCCTCAGTATAGAAATCTTGCGCTTCCTTGCTGCCTGTGGAGGAGAGAGTAAACAGGATTAACATCCCCGGCTCAAGTGTTTGTGTGCACGGCAGTAAAAAGCTCGAGTGAGTCTACGAGTTCCACTTCTTCAGCGCGCCACTGTGACTCTTATCCCTTCGCTGTGAAACAAAATAGAAGAGAAGCCAAAATGTTTCCTGTGTTATAGAGATTTTAGAAGATATGGTTTTTTTCTCGTTCATTTCTTTTTCAATACAATTAATGTGAAACTTGCATGAATATCCGTCTACGGAGGCATAATTGGAAATTGGTTAGTGGCCATGTCTAGCATGAGATGGGCACACATTATGAGTCAGTGTTTGGTAGCTGGAATGAGCTCAGTGGCTGAGATAAAGCGGTGACTCATCCTCTTACCAAGTGGGGAAAATGGCACACTCCCTCAAACCCCGACGTCCGGCTTTCCTGCCGGCGCAGCACGCATCCCCAGCTGCACGGGCCTCCGACGCGCATCAGCTGAAAATTGCTTTCCGCCTCGTTTTGAAGCTGGAGCTGACCTTAAGGTGGATTAGATTCTCATCAATCTGCATTAGGAAGAATTACCCCTGCTGCTCTGACTTTTCCAAATATTTTACTCTCCCCTCACCCCGCCACCTCTTCCTCATCTTCTTCTTCTGCTTCTTTTGATACTAAAGGGGAAAAAGCTTAACAGGAGGTTGCTGCTCCATTAGCCGCGCGCTGCCCCGCCACAACCTTATTTTATTTATGGACTGGCACTTGATTGAGTGGGGCTTCCTCTCCTACAGTAATAACTGAAACCGTTGGGGGGCCGTGTATGACTCATGTCTAGGGGACTGTAAATTTGGGCCTCGTCTGACACTACCATCAAACAAAATCCACTTATCCATCAAGATGGGATAGAGACCTGCTGAGAGACTGCAACCTCATCTGACAGGCAATATTTTAGCCACAAAGAAAAGGAAAAAAAAAGAAAAGAAAAAAGAAACACAGGGGCACACAGGACAGCAAACATCTTCATTAAACAAATAAGAGATGTTATTCTTCAAATCTTCAAGAGGGAGAGCATAATTTATCCAGAAGTGGATCTAATTCCAGACATTTGTGGATAAACCTCAGGAATCGTCCGACGTAAAACGCGACAGAGGAAATGCAAAGAGCGCAGTAGATTTTAATATTAATACTATTTGTGGTTTCGCTCGATGTTTAATAAAGTACTAAACTGCTACTTTCGTGTGGGCAAAAAAAAAAAATCCTTCTCGGAAGGTAAAACAAAGAGACAAACACTTGGCTAGCAACTTGATGTAGGCATTGGAATATATCAAGCAGTGGAAGGTCTAAGAGATTGAAATGCTTTTTGGAAAAGCTCCTTGGCAAAAAAAATAAAAAATCCTTAGCAATTTTTGTTGATTCAACAATTTTGGTTAATGTGCACCACATCTATTCCACAGTCTGTAATTACAACAGCTCCCTTTCCAATCTCTGCTTCACATGCTGGGATGCCTCGCAAGTCTTCCTCGTGAGCTGCCAATTTTCCGCCATCTCTCAGACCCATCTCCAGCACAATCTAGTGCTCCGTGGAGAACGCCGAGGGAGGAAGGTGTCCCCACCCTAAGACAGGTGGGCTAAATGAGGTCATTGTGTGTTTCACACCAACCGCCATCAATACCCTTATAGTGAGGAAAAGCATTGTGGGAAAAAAAAAAAAAAAGTTGAAAGTTACCATAGGGGAATGTACTTTGAGTGTTTTGTTCCATTCCCAGTCCCGTGTTTGAGTGACAGCTTAAGCCCGACAGGGTGGCAGGCTCCAGCGAGCAAAGACCAGGAAATGGACCGTTCCCTTTCCGAATGAGTCCCAGGAGTCTTTAGGTGGTGGAGGAGGTGGGATACCATGGGAGTCACTGAAGTCACTACTCCCACTGTCAAAACAGTGGGTGGATGCACAGTGGCACCAACTCTGCATTTACAGCCGTTCCGAAGAATAAACTGGATGCAAAGACAAGATAATCTAATAATTCTTAATTTTGTGTGCTGCCAAATAAAAATGTAAATTCTTCATGTTTTTGTTTTCGGGTATTTAGTTAATAGTATGCAAAATGATGCCTCTCTTTGAACAGAACTAACCTTATCCTATGTATTATTTAACACTTACAGGGTTGAACAAACTTAAAAACATAGCTAATTTTTGCACATTTTCATCTCAGATCCGCTAATTAGCTCAAATTTTATTTATCAAATGTGGTAATAAAGTGAAACTCTAAAATGCAAGGTTGTAACTATTTGGATGAGATCCATTTGTTACATTTTGACATCTGAATCTGAGCTCAGATGTCGCTCATCTCACCTTCAGACAGCAGCTCTATGTTACATGGAGTATCACTATCGCTAAAATAGTAATACATTATTTGGTACTCTTGTGATTTTTCAGTGTTTTTTTTTTTTCCTGTGTGCTCCAATAGCCAAGCAACAACATTTTGTTGCAAATTTCACTGTTAATAAAATAAGTCTAGTTCTAACATCTACATCTAAAAGGGGATTTAAGATTGTATTTATTTAGATTATGACAATTTTCAGCTTGATTGGCCGTGACCGGTGCCCAGCCAGTAAGAAACTAAAAAACTAAAAACTTTTCAGTGTAGAAGTTGTCACTGATCTAATGTGGTTAGCAAACCAGTTTAAGAGAGATGGAGAAGTTTGAGAGATTAAACTAACAAGGATGTTTACAGTGTAAAAAAAAAGTTTGGAATTTAACTGTGTTAATACTAAAAATCTACATCCCAGTGAATCTTTTGCACTTTCTTTCTTGAGAATCCCACAGACCAAGTCTTGGTTAATTGTTTCAAACCAAGTTAACAAACTGAGCTTGGAAATTATTTTAAGACAAACCTAAGTTTTAAGTTGTTGCAGCTCATTTTCTTGATTTGTATTGAAAATCAAGCGTAAGCAGAATACAGGTGCTAGTACAGATAAATACCAGCTACTAAATAGTATTTCAATTCAAGGGGAAGCGAAAAAAGTGTATACTTCATAAGGCCATGACAGAAAATAAGAGAGAACCATTGCCATAGTCAAAGATGTTAAAGACAGCTTAGAAAGTAAAATCCTTGGCCACTGTCTGTTTTATGATTAACAAAACACAGTGTGATGTCACATATCCCTATATGACTTACTATAACTGGCTGGTTATGGCAGGAAGGCTAGACAAACAATCTGAACGATGTTCAAATGTCTTGTGTTTTTGTGTCTTGTGCATTAGCAAGTCACACCACTACATATTATTACAGGTTAAGATACAATCTAATAGTTTTCTTTAGAAAGCAGCATAGTTCATAATTCATTGTCTTTAGACAAAACAAGAATGTGAAGCAACACCTGAAAACTTAGCAAAGTGAAAAAGAACTGCGTTTTCCTTTGCTACCACAGGAGCTAATGTTTGACATTATTTTTCAAGTACTATACGTTTTAAACGCATAGCTGGATGTCCATTTAAGAGAGATACTGACCAAACCTTAACCAGCCTTGTATCGATGTGTCAGAGGAAACTTGTTGAACTTTTCTGGGAAAGTTGGGGACGGCCGTAGCAACAGTGAATCCAGGCAAAGTTTCTTTGTGAACCTCTTTCAAATAAATCACTCCTACAACAAGCCACAAGTACTGAGGGGAGCAATTACCACCAGGTCCATTATGCGTACGGACAGTCACGTGGGAATAAAAGAGCAATATCCCAACATGCAAGTCTTCCCCCGTAATGAACTGTGAACTGAATTCAGAGGACAAACGTCCAGTAGCGCTCTGTAAAAAACGCTGATCGGAGTTTACCACAAAACAGACGTTTCAAGTGAAGTCAACGAATGACAAAAAAAAAAAGAAAAAAAAAAAAAAGAGGAAAAACATGAGAACGTGGATCAGAAACTTTGGGACCCTAGGAGGTCTGATAAATCACCACCTTCAAAGACCGGACCTTTATTAACATTTCACTCCCAAACATATATAACACTGACTAAGATCATGAATCACCTCTCAGTGACCCAGCCCCACACCCTAATCAGTCTTCAGCTGTGTGTGTGTGTGTGTGTGTGTGTGTATGTGTGCGCGTGATAGGCTGATCAGTACAGTGATTGAGAGCAGTGAGGCCAAAGAGCTCAACTTAGTGAACTCCTACCGCTAACACCAAAGTCAGGCAGATTTAAAGCGAAGATGACGACGTGAAGCCGAGTTTGAGGCTAAGCAGGCAGATTTGTTGTCCATCTTACCGTGTTGGTGGGGTCCTCCTGCAGAATGGCGTCGTAATGTTTGTTGGCCTCGTCGTACCTTCGCAGACAAAACAGAAACAGGTAGAAGTTAGTCGTGGGAAATGGAGTGAATTTAAGGTAATGCTTACAGCATGGCAGATGGCTGATTGAAGTGAAGGCTGCACAGAAATCATTTTGGCTTTGTTAGTCGTGCAGCTCACACTGTGACATGGCAATTTCACCTCAACAAGTTATGAACACAATAAGAACAGATCGAACCATTTTTACTATTGCATGCAACCGTTTACAAGTTCACTTTGGTTAAAATGAATGAAATTGCTGCTCTTATGAGTTTATCTTGAGAGTTTTCACTTTATCTAGAGCTTTAGATAAAGTATTTATACCCATCAAACAGCTCGCCCTTTTTCAGATTTGTATTCGTCGTACGCTTTTCTCACAGTACAATTCAAACACTTTTCCAGCATTTTCAAGGGAAGTTACCAAACTTTTCCAGCACCACACATTGGAGATAAAAACAACTTTTAAAAAAAGTCTGTCTTGTTATTTTGTGTATGTAAACTTCAGGTTTCAATTGCAAATAGAAATTTCCAAATTTAGGCTTACAATCAAAAGATTAAATTGCACTTTACTACAAAACCGTGCAGGTCGAATAACTTCTAAGGAGTTTATACAGAAATCAACCCAACTGAAGACACCCAGTTGAAATTCAAGCATTTCAAGGATTTGAAGGACCCACATGAACCCTGATTTTCACAACAGTTTAAAACCCCGCATCAATCCTTCTGATTCACAGTCAAGCACCACTTGCATTGTTTCATCTCATCAAATCAAAACAAAATACACTGAAGTTTGTGGTCATGAGACACTTCAGCAATAGGGAGGCTGTATGAACTATAAATACCAAATAATGTAGGGAAATCTGCACTTCACTTGTCATATCAAATCAGGCACCAAGGTGTGACTGCCGACTGTGTTTTCTTCAGCGCTGAAGCGCCGGCAGCCGGAGCCGTGGCTCTGTGACCAGAAGCCATCCCACCCACAGTCTGCAACATACAGAGGCAACTCTGGTTCCCATTAGCAATGCACAGCCCCATTTCCAGCCCTGACGCTTCCCTCACATTCACTTTATTACTCAGCCACACTTTGGGAGATTTCAGATGGCACCAGGCAACCACTCACGAGCCACTTTGATTTGCTTTATTTATTCAAGAACCAACTGTGTGTTTGCACATGTGTGTGTGTGCGTGTGTTGAAGAGGAAGGGCTATACTGTTTGAAGTTGTGTCATTCAAGTGGAGCTCTGTCTGCAGCCAATTAGATCCTACTGTGCAGTTTATTTAATCTGACAGAGCCCGAGCAATCTTTCTCAATTATCACATAAACTGACATAACCAATAAACCAGCAGAGGTGATCCTCGCCGAGTCATAAACAAACCGAACTGTCCGCGCCAGGCCGACCCGTTTACGCCTTGTCCTCCAGATCCGTATGCCGAGTGTAGCAAAGTGTCAATATTTACCAGGCTAAGACCTTTTCGCAGGAAAGAAACCAAAACAAGACAGTAAAAGTGTAAAAATAGAGAAAAGGAGGGAAGAAATAAAGCAAAAAAATAAATAAAAAAATAGAAATGGCGGTAAAGAGCAAACAAAATGAGAAAAGAATAGCACAGAAACCAGAAATGACAGAGGGACCCCTGGAATAACAGTGGGAGCCAACCGCTTCCTTCCCGGGAATCCCTGACACAAGCTAAAGGGCCACAGGAGCACGCAGGGCTGAGTCGCTGCTCCCCGTCCACCCACCCACCCTCCCCACTTCTTCTTCTCCACGACGAACGCCGGGCGATCCAATATAAACACAACGTACTGTACATAAACACGCCCTAGTCGCAGCACCACTTAGGCTCTGCAAACACTTTTTCCCCCCTTCCCTCATCTCCCAATTTAATCACACAGAACCGTCTCTGGTGCTGCTTTTCTTTTGGCTCTCTCTCGCTTACCTTTCCAAAGCTTCCAGCCTCATGCCCGTTAATCGCTTCACTCTGTGGCTATCTGGAAACTGCTTCCTCAGTTCCTGTAGACAGGTCTGGAAGGAAGTGGGGGGGGGGAGAAAAAAGAAGAAAAAAAAACAGACCAATTCATGCAGTGGTATTTTTATAAAACACTTGTTCTCATGCAGGTACCGTAGAATTTCCTAGGATTTGTTCCCCATTTTCTTTCTATAAACAGAAGTGACTGGTATAATAACCTGGCGTACCGCCAGCCGCCCCCCTCCTTTGTCTGACGACAACTTGTGGTTAGTCTGCAACTCATCTGGGAAACTTGCAGCCACAAAGAAGAAAAATAAGGATTCTTACTGCAACTTCTTTTATTGCTTTTCCACACAAAGGTGGAGTTTATACCATATGATCCAAGTCAGAACTGCTACAGTGCCTTTTAAAGGCCTGAGGGTCACATTTTGTCATGTTTCAATTAGGATTAAAGCGATTAATCGGCTTAATCGTGACTAATTGATTTTCGAAACTATCAACTAATTTAGTAATAAAATAATCTGTTACTGGAGTGTACAGCTTTTATAACATGCCATTGGCTGTGAGAGCTTACTGAAAGCAGCCAAAACTGAATACAAACACATACATTTTGGATTTAAGGTGGAAAAAAATCCACCTTTGTTTTTGTTCTACCCATAATTCCATAAGAGGCCTAGTTTTAGCTTCACTCGGATCACATTCTATAAAAAAATATATATATATTCTATTGAGCATTTTTTTTGCTATCCATTAATCAAAAATGGCTAATGTGGTTAAATGAAAAATATGCAGAATGTGCCAATATTTTTAACCAATTCATCGTCAGGATAATCGATTATTAGAATAATCGTTAGCTGCCGCCCTACATACAACTTGAGCTACAATGGAATGGTTTAGATCAAAACATATTCATGTGATGTTAAGGCTGGTGAAACCCTTCCCAGCATCCTTTTCTTTCACTTCTCGATTATACCCAACTTCCTGTTCATCTACATAAAATAAGATAAAAAATCAATAAAACAGCTTGTAGTTAGTGGTTGTAATGTGACAAAAAGTACACTCATTGAAAGGTTATGAATATTTTCACAAGGCACAGTAGAAAAAATCTAATAAAAAAACATCCTCTGCACTAAACTGAATTAAATGGAAAAATCTACAGAGCGACTTGGATCGCTTCCACAAGTCATCAGCTCAACTAAGGTCCTTTGTTTTGTTTTTATTTTAAGCGTGGCAGCTGGACTGAGAGGATCGCCAACTGACAACTCATTTTAATAAGCAAGTCCTGCCTTGTTCCTCCTCAATGAATGCCACATTTATTAATGACTAAACACTTCCCGTACCATCTCATGTCTTTTGTGCTGTGCTTAAGACCTAAGAATACTTAGGAACATTAATAAGGCAGAAGAAGAAGAAAAAAAGTCAGAACAACTAATTTGCTACAACCTCTGAATTCCAACTATTTTTTTTCCTAAAGTACAGACGGAGTCAAATAAAAATGACTTTTTATTTTTAATATATTTTTTTTAAATTTGGCAGTGCGGGGTGTAGAAAACTTGAACTGGCTGTGACAGGGTGAACGATTAACTTGTGAAGCTTTCTGGGCGTGTGAGGAAGTGTGGCGAAAACTCACCAGAGCCAAGTCGTCCCGACTGCAGTCCAATGCGGCGATCATCACTTGCTCATAAATAATCCAGACTGGGCAGAAGAGAGACGGACAAAGAGGACAGTGTTAAATGCCCTTTCCATTCGTTATGAACACACGCAAAAAAAATAATAAGATCCTAAATTCTACCTGGTGTGGTAACCAGCCTTCCAGTTCACTTAAAATGACTGTTGCATTTCATTTAACTCAGAATGCTACGTTACTAAGGTAGTGGTGTCCACACCTTTTTGCAGAGGGGGTCAAAACTGGCAGGTCATGAAGTTCTTTAAAAAAAAAAAAAAAAAAAAAAAAAATCAATATTAAACTAATTTTTGCATTTTTGGTTTAAACTTGCTCAATAATAAACATTTTAATGAAATCTCCTACATCAGTAGAGATATTTTATATTTTATACAAAATATAAAAAGGGCTTTGAACTGTGGACACCCCTGCCCTACGGCAAACTCACAATTCTAGTAAAATCAAGCATTTGCTTCAATAGAGAACAGAGAATATTGTAATGTTATCAGTAATCATGAAGGTCAGCAAGAACTTTATAACTTCAAACCTTATAAAACATAGGTACTTTAAACTTCTCATACCTGAAATTCTGCAGTTTGTCTAGAATCATATTATAATAACTCTGCTTATGTTTTTAAAACAGTGAACACTCCTAATCCTTTCTAATCTGCGGTTAACTACTATAATCTCAAAAAACCTGTCAGATTTTTGACATACCTCAAAGGTAAACTGTTTTTTTTTTCTTTTTTGTTTTGTTGTGTTTTTCATTCAATCGGATTCGGCCAGTCGGCCTTTTTAAATATCGGTGATCGGCCAAAAAAACTGCAATCTGTCCGCCGCTAGAAAAAAAAACAGTCCCCCGTTGCACAAATGTTAAAGATACAGATTCTGTTGGTAATAAAATCCCTTATGTAAATCTTTAGAATATTGTTATACATAAATATTTCATGCATATACATTTATCCATCCATCCATCCATTTTCTTACACCCTTGCCCCTTAATGGGATCGGGACATATACATTTAGTGAATTGTATTACATTTGTTTCACACTTCAATTGTTTTTACAAAATGAAAAGTGTTCCAAATGTATCCAATGCGTTTAACCTTATATTTATTCAGTACCACTACCAGAGAAAGCTAATGCTAAAATCTAAGCTTCTGAATTCTGCAGTAAGTATGAAACACTTATTTTCCCCATTTTAGTTTATCATTATAAAAGACTGTCAGCCAGCCAACAAAGACTGATTATTTGAATTAGTACGACGTGTTAGACAAGGCAAAATTAGCACTTCCTCTGTGAAGCACAGGTCCTCATAAAAGCCTGCAGACAGTGCCAGAACAAACAACTTTTTTTCTTCTTCTTCTTATGTTACTTTAATGCTTCCAGCTTTTGTTCCGATAATTGGCGTCTCATTTACAGCTAATTTGGGATCTGGGCTCAATAAAAGCATGGCATGTCAAAGTGTTTGTATCGCTCTCACGAGGACAGTTGACTGCATGCACTTTCTGAACCAATAAACACAAGTAGTTGCAGAGTTCAGTTATTTTTGCCTTTTTTTTTTAAAACAAATAAATGTAATTCGAACAAACGTACAAAAGAATCTAATCAAATAATCCATGTTTTTACTCGGACATCATTTTGTCTACATACACTTTGATGCATTTCTTTTTTTAAGGAATTTGAAGACATCTATGAGAACCAGCCTCACAACTCACGTCACTGTCTCCTTTCATGTAATGGCAGACAAACTGAAAAAACATTGAAATCATGGCTCCATAAGGGCTATACCATCGTCAGAAGTCCCGCTTTTTCTTTAAGCAGAAGATATCTCTATAAATGACATAAGCCTCTCTTGCCCTGAAGATATGACATGATATTTACGGAGCAGCATGTATGTCTCAGCACGAAGGACTCCTCAAATCCTCACCAGAGGCACGGCTGTGTTTAAAAAACCGAGGCATCAAACGTCCAAGGAGCCGCCATAATCCCTCGCCGATACCGTTTCATTATCCAACCCTACAGCAAAGCGACTCCCCTCGGTTTACTCTCTTGCGTCGCTTTTGGTCTCAATTGTTCCAAACGCGTCACTTCTGGAGAGACGTTTCTGGACACCGAACGCATCCTATGCCTGTGGATTTGTTTTTTGACCGTTCCAAGCAAAAAGCAAAGCCAGACAACTTCCAGTTCAAAAATATGGATGGGTTTTAACAAATTGTGATTTTTAGCACAAATTTGATTCAATTAGTCAAGATTAAAAGAGAAATGTGCAGAAAGTATTGCTGGGCCAAAACTCAAGCACAACACTGTTCAATTCAGAGATGGCATCATCAAGAGGTTAACAAGAGGTGTGCTTCGGTGTGGAAGTTGTTACTGAGAAAAACAAACTCAAAATTAGCTAATTTTAGTATAAGTGAAATATTTAAAAAAGGAATCAGAGGCTGAACAGAAGGTTTAAGAAGATATTTAAAACGAAATACATGGAGGTCGACAACAGGGAGCAGATAACGGGAAGGCAAAAAAGTTTAGGCTTAACCAATAAGCTTCTTGTATTAAGATTTCTTTAAAGAAAATAAAGAGCTAACCAAGTAAAAATATACATTCCCTCAAGAATATACACAAAACTGCTATTTACAGGTACTAATTGCTAATTGGTTGGTAATATAAGATCTTAACAAGACACATAAGAGATGGTTAAAAATTGTGAGAACAGGTAAAAACCCAGACATCAGAATCAGACAGTATTATTTTTCAGTGTTACCTCTGTGAATAGAATAGCAAGAACTGATAAGACTTAGATAAGATTTAGTTACAAAATCCTAAATTTAGCAGGTGTTAATTCATGCTAAGTTTTACTTCAGTCTAACACAACTTGAAAAAAATCTATATCATAAAGACCTGTTGTTTATATCCCTATTTGTGACTAAAGTATATTTCAATTCCTGATTTTTCTAAAAAATCTTGACCTGAAAAAAAAAAAAACATGGAAGATGTTCTCAGTAAAGCTAAATAAACATAATGTGATCATACCTGTAAAACTAATTCACCACCACCAATGTAATGGTTGTTGACTTTTTTCTGCGATTGGTATTTTTCTTTTTTCTTTTTAATTTTTTAAAGAATCTTTACAACCACATTCCTACCTTTAAACTGAACAATTGTGTCATTTCAACATTAAACAAATTCATGACTATCACTTAAAAGACATCATCTTCTTCAAGTGTAACACCTACTTGAATTTTAAGGTTACCATTACTATTACACAGGCACTCGTTTTTCTTATAAAGTTCTGCTTGTTCTTCTCCACAAGAAAAATAAAATAATTAATATAAGCATGTTTTTAGTTGAGAAAAAAAACTACTTACCGTCATCCCCCAGTTTTGATGCATGTTCACTGATGAGCTCTTCACCAACATCCACTATCTGTTCACTATTTCTGCAGTTGTCTTCTCTCCATTTACGCAGTTTGTCTCTCATCTCTGTACAAACAGATATTCAATCACATAAAATCAATTATAATTTCCATCATTACTCGATATTAAGCACTTGCACACTTGAATATGTGTAATCTGGTCATTTTGGTATTTTGCACAGTACGAATTTGCTCATGTAGCAATGACTGCTAGCCATTTTCAGCCGCACATCTTTCATATAAAGTACATAAAATAAACCTGAACCATGTTGACTATGAAACTACACCTATATAACATGCACCTCACATGACCAGTGAAGCTTAAGAGGATAAGTAACATCGCTGACATTACGTTGCAGTTATTTATGTACACCAATAAAAAGTTAGCATATTGTTAGCCGTAACCATTAATGACATACTTTTACATTTACGAGTCGTTCTGGTTCAGACAAGCTACAACCTCTAAACTGTATAAATGCGCCACACAGTTTATTATCAATTGAAAACCACTGAGGAGAAGCTAAGCTCGTTTTGGTGACAGTGTGTCCGCTAAGTTGACAGGTTAGCACTGTGAGCTAATTAGCATTTGCTCAGTTCTTCACAGACGTAATTCCGTGTAAATTTATCAATTTAACAGCGAGGACCAAACGTTGTACTATAAAGCGAGAAAATCAGACAGCTTAAAAGGCATATGAAAGCATGCCACTGCGTAAGAACAAAGAAAATGTATTTTTACCTTCCCACCCCACGTCGTACATTTCTGACAAAGACGCCATCTTTTTACCCCCTCATATGACAACATACGCCACTGCTACGTCAGAAAAATGCCGACTGGAGGCGTGCCTGAACAAAAATAAAGTTTTTTAATATATACTGTAGTGCTTAAAAACTATTTGCCTCCTTACAGATATTTTCGCTGCTATTGACACAAACAGAATTTTATAGTAGGATATCTAGAATAAAATTTAAACACGTAAATTAAACACAATATTTTATAATTTATTAAGATATAATAATAATAATAATAATAATAATAATAATAATAATAATAATAATAATAATAATAATAATAATAATAATAATAATAATAATAATAATTTACAAGGAGCTGTATGGACATTTTTATTCACTCTTCTTTGTAGAATTATTTTATTTAAGATGCATCGCGAGAACTCAAAAACTTTACTTTGTAGTTACCAAATTTGAGACTGAACACGGCTTTTCACAAGATGTATGTTAATTACCGTTAATTAATGACTTAGTGAGGGGAGAATTTGCAGATCTTAAACATGTGAGTGTGACAACAACAAAAGAAATACATTCTATTTTGCAATCATATATTTTACATCACAAAAAAGTACTTTCAGCTGTAAACATGGTGAGCACGTAATTTCCTAATGACTTTCAATCCCAATTTGAGCTTGTCCTATGCAGTGTAAACCTAAACGTGTGCAATTGTATAGGAGTCAGCAAAGTGCAGCATGATTACCAGGAGGCTGTATCCCATATCAATTTTTATACAAATCTTTATCAAAGTATTGAATAACAAGGTCCGCCTGTGCCATGACTTTTTTTTTCCCCTGGAAAATCTGAGAACTGCTTTTCAAGCACATTTGCCATTTTATCCCAAATTCCCAGAGGACCCTCCGTGAATCTCATTCCTTTACTGCGAATGCTTGCTTACACTCTTCTCCCTTACCACATTACACACTTGTTGATGTGTAGTCAGTACAAACCTGCTTACAAAGGACATTTCAGAGATGTAATGTCATATCCACTGCTGCTCACTGCACACAGCCTTCTGTTACATGCTTTGTTGATATTCCTCCAAGAAAGGGCAACAAGGGCAATGAAGAGATGCTCTTAGGTACACTGATACGCTAAAACAGCCTGACATCATCAGTAATGGGCAAGTGCAAGCTGGCAGGAGAAATGTCATCATCCCTTCCAGGGATACAAATAATAACACCGTGTACAGTTTAAGTTACGCTCAGCTCTGGCAATTGGTGTTCTTGTAATTTTCAAGTCTGCACATGGCAGTCGGTTGATATGTGGTTGGGGTTTCTGCTGGAGCACCAAATACCAAAGCGGCCACATTAAAACAATCACACTCTGTCCTCTGGGGTGGAGGGCTTCCTCTGTCTGCCAAGGTGCTTGTGAGGGCCAGGGCCCTAATAATGACCTGCAATAAACACCATGCAGCGGGTGAGCCTCTTGGGATTTCGAGAGATGAGGGTGAGAGCCATATGCGAATACACTGCTCATAACTTTGAGATGCAGCTGGATGCTGTGGTGGTGAAAAATATCCTCTTGACACACAGTACAGTTGAGAGGTTTGCATATACTCACATCATGGGAATGAAAATCATATTAGTTAGGGGCTTTCAAACATGGCATTTGAACATGCACTTCTTTTTATTTCTGTGTGGAAAAATGAATAAAAATAAACTATTTCAGTTATTTCTAAGGACAACCATTTGGCTTCCGAATACACTGCTGATTTTCTCCGATCCACACATGTTAAAAATTATACATATTAGTTCAGATACGGCGGCTCTCCAAGGTCTACCATGCTCTTTTGAAATGAGAGTTTTTGTGATGTAACTAAACCTTTTCCCACATATAGTCTGACATATGTTCCTTTCAGTACAACTGAAAAATAAGAACTAAGCTGGGGGAGGGAGGGTGCAGTAATGTATAAATGTGCACACCCTCGTACAAATATATTGCTGAAACACATTTAATTTAGCTTCAGTATTCAGTCTTCTTGACATATCCACATTGAGTCTGGTTAACCAGTAATAAAGCTGTTCCAGTTGAATTTTCATTTGGTTTACATAGCCTGTCAGCAATATTTACAGAAGTTTTTGTGTTTTACATGCAACAACAATTTGCCATATTCCAACTCTGTGGGAGAGCTGGTATGTTTCGAAACAAAATCAACACTGAACCCCAAAAGTACTCTGAACCCACAGCTGGACTGGAAGTCGGGCATACAGGGCACTTGTCTGCTGGGTCAGTGGTGATTTTGGGCTGGGATGTTTTTTTCTTCTAGCTATGATGCTTTTTTGTAACTTTCCGACCGATTAGTCATGACTGATTCTGTGCTGGACCCACTCTGAAATGTAGTATTGGCAGGATGATGCTGTGATGGAACTGGAGTTTCAATCGCAGAGCTAATCACAATCACATGTTGTTTCAGATACCAGTCCGATTTGGCTTAAAACCAAAAGCTAAAAAAAAATAAAGAAATATTTAAAATTTAAGTCTCCCTTTGAGTCCAACCATACATCCAAATCAGCAGGAGGATGACTCAAGGAGAGAGAAATCAAACTTTCCGAATAACTCCGAAGAAAATACAACAGCAAATCTGACAGTTCACCTGAAGAGGGCTGTGAACAATATGATAAACTTAGAGAATGTCTGCATTGTTGTCAAGTTAAGAAAAAAAAACATAAATTAAATTATGAAATTAAATTCAAAGCAATACCTTACTGAAAGCCTGAGAATGCAAACCCTTTGGTCAACTTGATTGTTTCACCTTTTTAAGGTTCATTTGTTTTTCATGTGAATAATAAATTATAAATGTTGCATTATAGCATTTGAAAAACGGTTTGAAAATTTTTATTTTAAAGTTAATAGAGACGTGTATACTTTACCTAATACTTCATTAGCAAGATGCAGAAGAAAATAATACTTTTTCATAGCCATCAGTGTCAGCTAACATCTTTGCATCAGTTTAAGTCCATAATTGACCACTCTTCCTGTCACAACTGATGGAGCTTCTTTAAATTGGATGAGGTGTATTGTGCTGGATTGAGCTTTTGAACAAAGTTCATAATACATTCGGTTTTTCCCCCCAAAGTGTCAATTGTCTGACCTCAACTGTCAACCTCAGAGGAAGAAAAATTGGTTAGGATGTTCAAGACAAACCCAGGAACAATTACAATTTAAGCTTACCATGAACTGAAAAGTTCTGGAACGCCATTGTTACTGTTAGTGGTGAAAGTAGTTAAACATCAATTTGGACCAAGAGGGTGACAACCAAGAAAGAAGTTCCCGCTCCAAAACCAACACCCTCAAATGAAATTTACAGCTGCCTCTACCAAAAGAGTCAAACATCATCTGGCAAAATAGTTTAGTAGTAAAACTGAGCGATAGCCACAATAGCAATGTTGTCTGGAGAAGTCTAGGTGAGGCTTTCAGACATAAAAGTAAAATGGAACTTGGACACAGTTGGACGTTCCAACAGGAGAATGACCCGAACCCACATAAAAACTGGAACATGCAAAACAAGCTAGCATTGAGGCTACGGATTTTATTTATCTCATAATAATGAATGATTCAAACGAGTCTCTGAAAGTCCTACATAATAAAATATCCATGCCCATAATGAGTGCATGTATCGGGAACTATGAAATGCTTGTTTAACTTGTTGCAGCTCCCTTGCGTATAAATGTCACATTACAGCAGATCACTTGCAGTCATCTGAACACCCAAACTTTGCTACTTGACTCGCTCTTTTCCAGGTTTCCATGCTCTAGAAACCCCAACATATGACACCCGGGGTGAACACGTATATATTTTCCTTTTCGGTCTCCACGTATGAAGAAGACGAAGAAGGAGAAGAAAAAGAAAAAGAGATATTCCAGAAGAAATACCTCACAGACGTTATATTTTGATTTCTGACAGAAGCAATCAGGGTTGGCAATCTCCAAAGTGAACAGTTGTGGTGCAGGAATTGAGGTAACGCTGAGGTGCTCCCTGCGGTTTTTGAAAACAGTTCCTGTCCACTGGGACCCCCTGTTATGTTGGTGTTGTACAGTGAGTTGCAGGAAAACGAAGGGAGATGCAATTAGCGGCGATGTTTGGACTCTGCCTTCAAGTGTTTGCTTTGAAATCTGATTAGGCCTCCTGACTGAGCAAGCTGCTTTCACCTCACCGCAGATAACTCTGCGCAGATGACTTTGAGCATGCTTCGCCTTTGATGGACTCCTTCGATTGCACCTTTGACCTCATCCTTATCCTGACGGAGAAGCCCTGACAGGGAACATTATAACATGTCGCAGTTCGGCTTCCTTGCGCTCCTTCTCCTCGCTCTTGCGGTTCTGAAGCCAAGAAAAACGGTCGGCCTCCATGTTAGAGCAGGACCCTGCTGGTAATTGACGTACACTCACGGCACAAATACTAAAAAGTATTGCTCCCCCGACACCCCATGTGGTTGCCTGATTGCAGAATGTTAGCCGGAGTATTACCACATGTATGGTCCTTTGTGTCGCTGGGCTGAACTGAAGGACTAATTGTTTGTTCTCATTAAATCTGGATGCATATAGCATCAGAATTGCAAACGATTACTGACAACAATGCTTCGGCACAAGCAGCAGGTGATGTGGTGTATTTACAAGAACCTCTAATGGATTTCCCCATCAGCAGCGCGATCTACGTGTATCGGAATGCATTAAAAAAAAAAATATGCGGATGCATTTACATTTGAGCCTTAAGTAAGCATCATGCGCTCTTAAAAAAAAAAAAAAAAAAAAGAGTGAGGTTGATTTCCAAGAGAGGATCTGGCAGAGATACTGCAGTTTTGATAACTCTGAGTCAAATATTGAATATTTAGGTTCCTTTTTGTGTCCAAGAATCACAGAACTTTCATCCTAAGTCCAGGCAGCTGGTAGATTTCTTTCATACTGCCAGCACTTTTTTGTTTTGCTAGAACTTGAAACATGTTTTAACTCAATGAGCTTCTCATCTTCATAAGAGATGATGCTTTTGTCAGAGGGATGTGCTGTTATTGTGATCTGGTCTTACTTTTTCTCATGGTATTGCAAGAGCTGATTCGTTCCTAAGAACATCAGCAAGCCGCACAAATCCAGTTAGCAGGAAATATAAAAACCAAAAGCAAGGAGCGCTTCCATATGCCGATCTCCATGGGTTCTAAAATGTTACTCTTCTAAATTTCTAAATTACAAAGCTAAGGAGAAATGGTGGCTGATAAGAGGAGCAAAGGCAGGAAGGGGGAAAGGTTGAGACTCAAATATTGATTGGCTTCCCTGCATCTCTTGTATGATATTGCAGATCTGGATGAAACAAATCCCTCCTTGTTTGTGGTGTGGAACATGTGTGGAACATGTGTTGCACACATGTTGCGCTATGGATGTTCACGAGGAATCCATACTGTTTTCAGCCCCCGTAGGCCCGGTCGATAACCTCCATCCCACTGCCACTGAGTGTGACAGTGCTGAAGTCAGCAGTGGGCTATGAATCCGAAGGGCTGGCCCCTGATTTATAACCTGACGTGCACTCGGGAGTGAGGTGATGCATATCTAAAAAGTTTACAGAAGAATCATTGAAATTCATATGAGATGCTGGAATTACGACTCTGCCCAGGGACGCTTGGCTTTTGCAGCATTAAATGCCCGGTCATTTGTCTTCAGATCCTATTGATTTATATTTTGACAGATATTAACGCAAGGCCAGTGGTGGGTGTCTTTGGCAGTGTCATCTCCTCTTCCTCTCTTGGATTCGTTTGTTGACCAAGACAGCTTTCAGAGAACTGAAGAGTTGAGGTTTTTCGTGGAATATTTGGCCGGGGGCATCAGGGCCCTTTTGAATTTATCCCATTAAGGCTTGAGAAGTATTTTCTGCAAGGCAAACAAGAACAATGATGGATAACCGTGGTGCATGCAGAAATGCGTCGCTGATCCTGACAGCATCTGCGTATTGAACCTAGATGTCATGTGTGGTCTAAACCATCACTGCCGGCAACTGCATCACCCTACAGAAAAAAGAAAAAAAAACAAAACATGCATGCTTCGATTCGCAAACTCTCAATTTGTGGCTGGCTGTTTATGTTTACTCCACTTTTACTGGCTTTGCATAAAGTTTTGATGAGTCTTTAGTCCAAACTTCGTTCTGAGCACCCTGGATGGATACTGAGGAAAATGACCTGAGCAAATAACCTGTTTGTGTTTAGGTTGTGTTGAAAGCTCAGTGAAGTTGGATAAAGATAACTGCAAAGAGATAGATATTCATGAAGTAGCTTAGTCACTTCCAAAAACTCAAAAGTAATGGTAAAGATAAATCTCTGTACTCGGAAGTTGGATTTATTAAGTTCCCAGTTGGGAATACACCAAAAACATCTCCTACAATCAGAGTGCCAACTGGGAAATGTGGAGAGTACCAAGTATCCAAGTAAACAACATGACTGCTTTATTGCAATACTTTCTATAAGGACTTCTAATTTTCTGTTCAACCAGCATCACACAGTAGGTCATCCATCTATGTCTGAACATGTTCTTTTGGTATTTAAATACCTGAAATGAGGAGACATACATTATAATCAGCTTGTAGTGATAACATTAAGAAGCAAAGTAAATACTGAATCCAACTGCTTTCACTACTCTCAACAAGAACACGCTCAAATTTGGTGTGACATCATTTCCGGATCTAAACTTTGACTTTTCGTTTCAGCATTACATCCCATTGTTGAACATACAACCAGTTAGCATTAACACAGTTAGCAAAAACACAGTCTACTCTACAACAACCAGATTGTGTTCTTGTTTCAATGCTAATATAGCCAAGAATGCTAATAGTAGGCAGTGACAACCATTAGCAAGGCTTAGCTAGTTAGCTAGTTAAGCCTTGGTCTGTGTGATTTCTATTTAGCGCTTAGCCAAAATGTCATATGCATGAGGTATGTGTGTCATGTAAACTCAACGTGTAAAGACAATGATAACAATAATGCTGACTGTTGGCTCCAAAAGTGTATGACAAATTGACAGATGACAATTTTCATCATAAAAAATTAAAATACAACCTAATGCGGCGCTTACCATCTAAATATACTTGAGTGTTGCCCATCTATGTTATTTATTTTGCATGCACTTCACATCCAATTGGGTAACTACTTACAATCTATTTAATTGTTCCACCCAAAATTCTACTATAAAAATATCCATATTTTCATGGTCTTTATGAAATGATTACAATTTATGTAATATTTGTTTAGAAATGCCTCACATAAATCTACCTTCACCCCCAAAACGTCAACATAACAAAATGAACATAAACTTCTCCAAGGAATGTCCATGGTACTAATAACAGAACTCACTAAAGTAGTAGTTATATTAAATACCTTGCCAAGTTAAGTTAATAAAAACAGCAGTCAAAACGATATTATTGTTGTTAAGGGGCATTTGTGGTGTCATTGCTTCCTTATTTTTGATTGACTTAGAAGCCATGTTTATTGAATTCGCCCAGGGATAGTGGGCTGTTGCTGGTCTCTGCTGTTATTTTGTGGGTTGGAAGCTGAAGCGTTTAAAAGCATATTTTTTTCTCTAACCGGTTCTCTGCACTCATCTTCCACATGTCAGTAACGACATTAGGATTTGTGTGAAAAGTGGGATGAACCTGTCCTTCCATCGGTCGCTGTATACATTATTTGATTTTCTTTCGCCCACTTTCCAAAGTTTTCTGAAAGTCTTGGGCTCCGGTTGAGCATATTTTAGGTTCTGCTGGCATTTAGCGTCGAGCACTATTTGAGTTTTGCATTTTGTTATGAAGGCTGCACGAGACGTCAAATTCAAGAAGTGAAGAAGAAGCAGATGTTTCTTTCACTTACATGTCCAGCGGGAGTTTTTCAAAGAGGGCTAAGGAAAACTGTTTTGACACATAATTTACATGTGACTGACAAATTAAGGACGGCCTCAGGACAGAAAAAACAATCAAACTCAGAAGTAATTAAAGAATCCTGTGGTGTGTTTTTCCAAAGTACTCATCCCAGGCACTTCTTTATGAGAATTTCTTGGTTGAAAGAAGAGAAACCAATGCAATTTGGCCATCAAAGCATTGTTTAAAATACATCAGCGCTTGTCATTTTAGATATAATTTGCGGTATTAAACCCATCTGACTGAGTGTACTGGTTTTGGCTCAACCAGTGATGGTATTTTTTTTTTTTTTACTTATTCCATTTTCAATAATGTGGAATAAGTATTATTATCCCAGTGCACGCCTCACATTAACCTGTAACCGTACACAATATGGTGCACATATTTCTGTTTGATGTTGGACCGCTTATTAGGTTCTGGTAATTTTGGAGGAAATTTAGTATGCAAGGAGACAGATGTTTATGAAAACCGATAGGTTCGTGAAGAGCTTATGTTTTACAGCGGACAAAAAAAAATAAAAAATTGAAGCTAATTTCCAGAAGAAACCATGTGTTCTTTGAACTCTTTGTGTTAAAAATACGACGCCAACTTCTGTAGATGTCAGAGTAGCAATAATGCAAATTTTTAAAAATTAAAAAAACAGGATACAGGACTATGACGCTGTTAAACATAGTCTATCTTCCATAACCCTCCCTTTAAATAGAAACCTCTTTATTCACCTGCACACAGTGAATATCAAAACTACCCATTCCTCTGGACTGTTTAGATCTAAAATTATTTTGATGCAATGATGTTTGTTTCTGAAATGTAACCCAAGAGATAAAAGAAGACTACCAGTTTTGAGAAAATTCTTCTTTTCTATCTTTTTGTAAAAAATGACAAAATGGTATACGCTTCCCCCACCGCCCAAAAAAACAAAGAAACAAATAACCAAATCCTCCCTATAACTACTGAAAAGCTTCTTTAAAGTTTGCACTGGCATTTTTGTTGGCTATTTGTATTTGGTGATGAGCTCCAAGTTTTTAAGGTTAGAACACCTACTGAGCTAATATTTAGATCCTCTATCGATAGAAGTTGTGATTTTTGCTGGGTCACTCTGAAAAATATTAGAATATTAGATTACTTTAAATGTAAAGAGGCACGACTAATTTGGAGATTAGGCATATATGCTAAAACTATGATCTATTCGTCAGTCTGGTCATACGTTTCTGACACTTTGCGTAAAAGGTATTTTCTTTTTTTAGTGAATTAAGATTCGACCATGAACACACCCCACCATGAACAATTGGTCATGGTGGGGTGTTTTTCTAGCCATGCTCTGAGTTGTTTTTCTTCCTTAGCCACAGGGAAGCTGGTTAGAGTTTATGGGAAGATAGGCATAGTTAAATAAAGGACACTTCCAGAAGAAAAAAGCAGTTAGAGACCACAAAACACTTCAGACTGGGGTGAAAGAAAGACACTATCTTAGTCAGAGCCACAACGGAATTGTTCTGATAATAGCATATTTGTGGTTTGGAATGGCCCAGTCAAAGTCCAGGCCTGAATTCAGCTTGGAAGGTGTGTGGCAAGACATAAAAATTGTAATTTACAATCTCCATTCATTATCTTTGAATTTTATCTATTTTGCAACACAGCTTTAACCGCAGCTAACAACTGCCCTACTAAGTAACAACTCGCACTTTTAAGATTTCCGTTTGGAAAACAATATATACTCTGAGAATGTTGATGGAATATGAAAAAAGTTCAAGGCAAGCGTTGTTTTTGCAAAGGACTGTAGACTTCACTGTACTCGCATGCAAATTGACTAAAGTCATTTCAGCCTCTGCAAAAAAAAAAAAAAAAAGCACTGATAATATAAGAAAATGTAATTGCACAATCTTTCCTGAAATAAAACATTTCGGCAGGGTACAAGATGTATTTTTCACCTCTCCCTTTTCATTTATAAATGGGGAACTACTGCTGAGCAAAAGCTGGCCGTGTCAGAAGCACCCAGTAAAAAACACCAGCGGGCAGAGAGTGCTGTCTTTTCGTGACTCATTTCTACCTGCCATCAGCCAGAGGAGAGAAGTGAGGGCTGCAGTGAGAGAGACTCACCAGAGCCCACAAGGGGGGAATTGTGCGGGACACGGGACAGCGCAGCGGGGTTGTCAAGAAAACAAGGTAGCAGTGAAACCTATTAGAGACGAGCCATTTGGAGGCTGATATTGGCTGCTGTCAGCAGGACGTGGTTAACACATGGCCACCTTTATGTGTCAGCTGCTGAAAACAGGGAAGACAAAGAAGGATGGTCCGGAGTCACAGTAAAGACATTCTAACCTTTTGGAAAAGTCAGGCGGATGGAAATGACATGGTTGTTTTTATTATAATTTAGCAGCCTCACGAGTGGTGGTGGTGGTGGTGGTGGTTTGTGTGTGTGTGTGTGTGTGTGTGTGTGTGTGTGTGCGTGCGTGCGTGCGTGCGTGCGTGTGTGTGTGTGAGGGTTTTTTAGGGGGGGGTGAAAAAGGGCATAGTGAGACTGTATTTGCCCTCAAAGGGATTCAGCCTCATAAAGAAGTTTTAGGAGAAATATCGGTGGTGTCTGGAGGAAAAGCCTGTGTTTTTATATTCAACAAAGTGTTCACTTGGATCCACCTTTACAAAGGAAATGTTTTACTGCATCAACAATGCAAGGAAATTATAGGATGCCCAAAATTTGCATCCATGCATCCTTTGGAAAACCCACTGGAGGTAAAATAAATAAATTATATATATATATATATATATATATATATATATATATATATATATATATATATATATATATATATATATATATATATATATATATATATATATATATATATATATACACCAGCAAACACTAACTTTACTGAAATCTTCAGGGAACGCTCCTGAATGGCAAAATAAACTATAATCCACAGATGATATTATGGGAATGTTCCCTGTATGTGTCGAAACAAAATTCCCTTTAAAGACTTTTCTAGGTCTATCCTGTGAAGGTTATTAATCTACAAACCTTTGTGAGAACCTTTAGGAAATGCTCCTTAAATGTTCTCAGAAGGTAAATTTCAACACAGACATTGCAGATTTCTGGGAACTATTGTCTCTAAAGTTCCCTAAAGATCAATCACCACTTTCACAATGTGATCTGATCGCAAAAGGGAATCTTTTGCGAGTCTCCCCTACTGCAGTATAAACACCAACCTGTGGTGATCTAATAGGTATATTCACTGAAAGGTTCCCTGGTTGTTAACTACAGTGATGCAACTTTTGTGGAAATATTTTCTAAAAGTCACCCTCAACTTTGACCCTGGAGCGTCAGGAGAACCTTGAGCTAATGTTCCCTGAATATCTCCTGAAGGTAAAACAATACCTGACCCAATACCTTCCCAACTTTGTGGGAATGTTCCCTAAGGATTCCCTGAAACTTTCAAAATGCAACTTTAGGATAAACTTCAACAGATGTCCCTTAATAAAGGTCACCTAATAGGGACTAATCCTTCTATGACCCTGAAAAATTCTCCAAAGATTTTAAAAATCGCTAACCCTTAGCAATCAGTCCTTCAAGGTTTTCTATTGGTTGATGTAAACACAGGCAACGGGACTATGTGAGAATAATCGAAGAACATTCTCTAGGTTCCTTGAAGAAGATAAAAAACAAAGGCATTGACCTTTGTCCCAGAATCCCTAAAAGTCCAGTTAGAAAGATCAGAAGAAAATCAAACAGCTTAGAAAAGAAATACACATGTTTTCTTTGTATTTATAAAGAATGATGAGCACTACTGTTTTTGCACATAAGATTGTATTTTGAAGTCAGTTTTATTTTAAAAGCACGCAGTAAAAGAGAACAATCTTAAAAATGTTGCAAATATGTGGAAGACTTTAGTTACCTGTAATGTTTATTTTAATTTTATGTGAAACTAGTTAAGATAACAAATCCAGTAGGTATCCATTATTGAACATTTCACAGTTGTAAATAATAAAAAGACTTTTTGGATGCAAAATGTGTAAAAATATTGGTAAAGTTATACTTTGTTGAAGTATAATATATTAATGTACATGTTTAATACATTCTAAGAATATTTTTAATGTGTTTAGCTGTCTACAATACTCACGCGACAACATATTACATGTTTATTGAATATTTCAAATGTATTCCAGTATGTATTTCCAAGGTTTTCTTCCTCCTCTCTCTCTCTTTCGGTGATGATGCTAAGAATGTCTATGATTGGTCAATCCTTCTGCATACAGCTGCATCACAAATTCACTTCCTCTTCCCCGGCGCAAAGATGGCGGAGTACGACCTCACCACGAAAATAGCCCACTTTTTAGACCGTCATCTCGTTTTTCCTCTGCTGGAGTTCTTGTCCGTCAAAGAGGTATGGAACAGTTAAACATTAAAACATTTATTTCCTGTCTTTTGTAGTTTCAATTGTTCAAAATATGTGAATTAGACAGTCGGAGAAGCCGAAACATGGGTAGGATTAGATGGCCACATTTTCTTCCCGCGTGTAAAATCCTGCCACTTTAGGCGGAAGAAGGGGGAACTGTTTTCAAAATAAAAGCACCATTCATCATTAAAAAAAAATTAGGATACAACTATTTGTGGTAAGACGTTGTGGTAAGTGATTGTTGAAACATAAAATTACTTCAAAGATAAATGTATATATCAGAGTGCATATATAAACTCCAGTATAACGAATGAGAAACGCTAAGATTTTAGCAGAGTCATGTGTGAAGAGAATGAATCGGAAGTGTCCACTGTAGTAATACTAACTTTACAGTAGCACTAGCAATGCTGAGTTCGTTAAAATATGTATTTTCTTGCTTTAAACTGCTTTGTTTGTGTCCAAATATTGTGCAGAGATTTTGTACAGAGTGCCGTAGTACAAATAAGAGATTTAGCTGCCCCAGTGGAATATTCTGATGAACGAAGTTCTCATTAAATGGCTCTACGTAGCGCTAGCTATCAGAAGCTTTATACTTTACATGTTATGTTTCCCTTACAGCTGGGTAATTCTTTTCAGCTTTCAAAATCAGAACTGCTTCCGACAAGAGTCTCCTGGTTTGCTTCGGCAAACTCTTTTATGTTCATTTGCAAGTTAGTTAGCATTAACTACAGTTTTGTGGATGACTCCACAACAGACATTATGTTAAGCAAGCATTTAATAGTCGGGTGTGTTAATATGATTTTCCTTTATTTTATGGTCAATCCGAATGATTGTTAGGCATAGATTCTCAGGGACAAACCCCATACCAACAATAATATCTTGCTACGTATAACATTACATATTAGTTTATTTCTGCTTTTGGTGAAGTACTGTGAAGAATTATATTAATATGAGGTGTTGTTGCCAAATGGCTTATCTAATGTTTCATTTCATATATAGATGAAAAATATATATAAAACATATATTTTTTTTTTCATATATAAATTTTTTTTCATATATAAAAATATATATACATATATATATGTATATATATTTTTTAAAGCTGAAATATATGGCATTGTATTGTCACATAGAAAATACAATAAATCATCACCCTTGTTCCAACCATAACTGGTATCGAAGACTAAAGTAAAGAAATACTAAATTATTTGTAATAATAAGTTGTGAAAGCAGTTATGAAATGTCCCCTTTGTTATAATAGCTCATGCGACCTCTTTTTTCACACTTATTGTTTATACCCAATGAAATCTTCCTAAGCAAAAAATAAATAAATAAACATCTACCATCCATTTTGTAATTGTAAAGAAATGTAGGTTATTGTGTCAAACAGAATTCAAATGATGAAAACACCTTTTTAGAGGAAAAACACCATGTCCAGAAATTATCATATTATACTCCAGATATGCAAATAGGAGCATTTACTTTGTCACAGGGCCAGGTTGGTTTGGATAGCTTGTTTTCCTTAGTGAACGAATTGAGGATTTTCTTTGCACAATTTGTCCGTGGATCCTTAAAAAGTCTTAAGTTCATGTACCTAAAATTAAGACCTTAAAATGTCATAAAATCATTTTAAGGTCAGTCAGCCTTAAATATGTTAATAATTTCTTAAATGTTATCTTGGCACTGCAGGACTACTTAATCGTGTATATTCAATGTATTTTTCTGTCAGGCGACACAGACATCCTCACTGGGTTCTTTGTCTCACTTGCTAGCTGGCTAGCTAGCTAGCTTTTTTTACGTCCATCATCTGTAAGTGGAAATTTCTCATAAGTTGGCTAGACGAAGTTAGTGCATGTCTTTTGAGATATAAGTATTAAATCCCATTTGTAATGATCTTAAAAAGTCTTAAATTTCCGTTGGTGAAACCACATCTCTGCTCGGAGGCGTGTTTGCAGCAAGTCTTATGGTTTCTAAGTATTAGACTCTTCAGTGGCTGGCCAAAAGTATTCACACTTCTTCAACTTTTTCACGTTTTATCCACAAATCTATTTTCACGTTACAGACTAACAAAAATTAGCAATTAGTTATGACAAATGGGCATTTCTGTTGTCTGTATTTGAGACTTCGCCTGTCACAGTAAATCAATAAATCAGTTAATCACATGATGTATTAAATTTAGCTCCATTATCATGGGACAAAAGACTTTACTGGCAGTTTTGCCTGTTTCACCTGTCTGAGCCTAATGATTAATATTATTTAAATATTTCTTTAAAGCTATAGTGGCTGTGGGTGATTTGCTAATGGGGAAAGATTGTAATTGTTTTTGTCTTTGTCTTGATGAACTTTTTCTATTATCTTAGAATATGTTTTTAGAATCATATTAAATCTTTCACAGTATTTCACTTTAGAATACACTACATGTATTGGTTTCGATGGTGTTTTTTTTTTAAATTATTTTAACTTTATTGTTTCTGTTGTTTATTTATTTTGGATATTTAAAATGTCTTCCAGCTCTAGCATTAATTGTTCTTTAGAAATTCAAGTTTATTGACCTTTTAGAGAGGGTGCTTACATTATTATGTCATTCTCAATATGCTACTTGAAAATTGTCTCAGAACAACAATATTATCGTTTATCTTAATAATTTCTGGGACAAGCAAAATTTGGAATCGTGACATGCTACTTTATTCGCCATTAGAGCTATCAGGAACTTATTCATAATGCATGAATTACCAATTTGCAATATTAGACTAATAGAAATTCATATACTGAATGATGACAGAATATGGGCAGAATTAAAGGCTTAATTCTTAAAGTGCTGCTCACTTTAAGCACCATTTAAGTGCCTCTAGCAACACAATAGAGAGTAAAGAATGCTAAATTAGGCAGAACATTTATTTGTTAAAATAAGATTTAATTATGGTCATTTGAGTTAATTTGGGCCTTTTAATCTGTTTTTACAAAGTCATTTAACTGCCAGCTCTCAAGTTGACCTAATTGTAAAATCCTGGGATGCTTCTAGTAACACAAAGGATTGAATTAATATAAAAGACATTTTTTTGTGCTTTTTATTTATATGTTGGCTCTCAAAAATTCGACTTTTATTTATTTATTATTATTTTAAAAAATCTCATGTAAGTTGTGACAAATTTCCAGATCTACAATGAGGAGGAACTTCTCCGTGGGAAACTGGATCTCCTCAGTGACACCAACATGGTGGACTTCGCCATGGACGTCTACCGAAACCTCTATAACGACACGGACATTCCCCACAGTAAGCGTCGACGGCGCTCTGCCATCTTCATATCTAACAGCCACAAAATCAGTCAGTATGGTTAATATCGCTTGATAGACGTCATAAAAGGGCCACTGCTGCACACCCCTCACTCCATTCGGCATCGATTTAGCAGTAAACTTTTATTTTACAGCCCTTTTCCAGCGCTGGGGTCCGGACTCCGTACACGCCGCTTTATGATGCCGCCGTAACTAATATCTTTGTTTATCATCATCTCGTCAGCTCTCAGGGAGAAGAGGACGGAGGTGGTGGCCCAGCTGAAGCAGCTGCAAGGGGAGACGGAACCCATCGTGAAGATGTTTGAGGACCCGGAGACGACGAGGCAGATGCAGTCCTCCAGGTGAGGCCAAAAATATAAAAAAAAAAACCTTAGACTTCTTGATATCTGTCAGATTGTCTTTGGTTTTAGAGAGCTAAATTGGTTGAACAGTCGCAGAAAGATTCAAGATACCAAGTGTTGGGGAAAAAAAAAATCTTTTAGTGTTTTGGAAAGGTATCTTAACTTAATCTGCAGGGAAAGTTTATCCTTATTGTTGGGTCGATGGCTTTATTATTTTCTCTACTGTTTATCCACTGAAAACATCAATAAATATCAATAAATTTGAAAACATTGTGTGCAGTTTAGTGATACAAGTCACACTTCTTTGTGTGACTGGTGTCCTAAAGAAGCACACTACCAATAGGAATGTTTGTCCAGAGCCGTATTTGTGTTGGTTGGGCTGTAAATGCTGTGACACACAGTCACAGTCATACAGTTACCTAAAAAAGAAGAAATAAACATTTCTTGTCATCATTTTTACAGTAAAATATAACAAAACTTTCAAGACCATATCGCTCATCTCCTACCCAATCAAACAAATTTTTTCTTCAAAAGACAGATTGGTTTAAAATACGTTTTTTAGCAGATTTGTAGTTTGTAACCAGTAAAACATTGAGAAGGCTTTGTTTTTATTCATCAGGTGTTCACTGTTTGTCTGTCGGATTCCAACGTGATCATAATCTCATAATTGATGGTCCAAAGATCCGTCTCCAAGGCCAACAGGCAGTTTGCTTTTTTATTTTGCCAGTATGTCCTAAATTATATGCAGTGTTGTTGTTTGATTCATTGTGTTTGTCTGCTAATAAGCAACAACTTCACAACTGGTGCAGTGTTTTGGGGTTACTGAGTACATGCAGTTCAGTCCCACAGATTCACAAAAAATGTGACAGAAAAAAAATATTTATTTTTGTTGTTTTTGTTTAATATCTGATGCAGTTTTTTTTTTAAATGCACTCAATTTAGACAATGAGAGATAATAAGGCTTTTAGTCCTGGAGAAACCTCAGAATAAATAGCAGGGTGTTTGATACATGAATTAAAAAACAAAAATGTGCAAACAGATTCTAACAGTTTTTAACCGAACAAGACAAAAAGCAGTTATTCCTAGGATACTAATTATTACAGTTACAAACATGTTGCACATAACGTTTCTTGTTTTGATTTTGTTGCGTACATCTAAGTAAAGATACATATAGATATGCAAAATTTTGTGTCAGTAAAGTGTAGAACTGAAAGTGTTGAGTCGTTGCTCAACAGACGTGTTGCGTTTAGTCTCCGTGAGTAAAATTGCCCTTCAAAAAAGTGACTAGTTGAGACCAAACTAAAGATTCTTGTCATCACATTTTTGGAATAAAGAAGGAAGAAAGGAGAAAATCAATACGTCATACAAATGGAAATGATTTCTCATTTAATTAATTGATTTATTGGTTACTATGACAGGCCTATAATCCATCTATTAAAACAATCGTTGCAGCCGTAGTCCAAATGTAACGCTCCCGTTTCCTCACTTTTGACACACTGGTAAACCCAAAGCAGAGATTCTGGATGTGTTGAAGAGCGCAGCAGTCACTGGCGCTAATCAATCTGTGGAATCTTTGTTCTGCAACACCCAGCGGGTCGCCATTCCACAAACACACACACATACACATACACACACACACCGCCCATCTCCTAACCTCGGCGCATTCTTGCTGCTTCAACCTGGCCTGCAAACCGTTGGGGAATGCCTCAGCCTCAGAGCAAAATTCATTTAACACACCACACATACGCGCCAGCAAACTCACACTCACACGTTCCCGGCTTCTTTTTTTTATTTTTTTATTTTTTTTATAAAACTGAATTTACCCTAGAAAGACACATAGTTTGAATGTGGTGTCCACATAAATAGATTTTTTTGGTCGACGGCGAAGTAGTAAAATGCATTCGGGATACAACGGTTTCCAAAGGAGCCAGTGCATTCCTCGATTTTTGACAAACCCAGAGAGACACAGAGGCTGGGCTGAGGAATCAGTCTTCACTTTATTCACCATGCAAAATATCACCCTCTCCCCCACCCCCATCCCCACTCCTCCCATCAAACCAAAACCAAATCTAATAAACAGCTCATCACACATATTTGAACACTTTCCTCTTGTTTTCGACCACAAGTTGAAGCGTATACCTGGAGGTGGTTCTGAAATGTCAGCCAGACGACAACTCGGTTCAAAACTGGCTCTAACTACAGGAACTTGTCTCTTTCTGTTTTTTTTGTGTTTTCCAGGGACGGTCGAATGCTCTTTGACTATTTGGAAGAAAAGTACAACGTAAGTTGAGCCCCATTTGCTGACATGTCGCTTCTCCAGAGCGTTTCCCATGGCTTCTGGGTGAACTCGTGGTCGTTTCGGGGGCAAAGCAGGAGGGAAGGGACAGGGCTGAGCAGGGAACAGCAGATTTAGTTCCCAAAACCCTTAACTCATTTTCGGGGTTTGTATGGCTTGCACAAATCCTGTGGACATTTACATTCTGTGGTGAATTGTTAAGAATAAACGGAATAGCTCGGAACCCGTGGATGGAGCCGCAAGAATGCCGGAGGTTCTATATTTACCGTGATGTCGGGCCGCTTACCCTCCCCTCCATCGGTCCCGTTCCGCTCCGGCATCCTGCTGACCCTGCGTGCGATCCTCAGCGTACCTCCACCCAGTCCGGGTGCTGGGCCCCTCAACCTGCTGCTGCACAGGCTTTTTATTTTGGGGGGTTTCTGACATCAGCTGGTACTGCTGACATGCTGCACATCAGCAAACACCGTCCTGCATGCTGGAAGCGACCGCCCTCTATATATTTATGCATTTTAATATTTTTATTTTTATTTTTTTTATGTTGCCATGGATGGCAGATTTAGAAGTCGGGAGAAAAATCCCACTGATGGGATATCCTGCAGTAAATGTTGGCGCATACAGCGTCTTGCAAAAGCTTTCACATGCCCTGCGCTCTGCTCAGTTTGTCGCATGACAGCCACGTACTTGAATGTCTTTTATGTTATAAACCAGTACAAAAAAACGCATAACTGTGAAGCTGGAGGAAAAGGATAGATGATTAAAATTAAAATTGTCATTTTAATTACAATGAATGGCTCACATTATAAACTCCTGTACTGTACATTTAAGTAAAAGCTTTTTCTTTCTGTCTTTCTTTTTTCTTTTCTGTGTTTTTGCCTGTCTTTCTTTCTGTCTTTCAAAATAAAATCTTTACAACCACTTGTCTTCAGATGTAAGTATTCATCCTAAGGCAGCTGAATAAAAATGCATGACTCACTTTGTTTTTAGAGATTTTTTTCCTTCAGTTTCACAGTTATACATTGTGCTACTATGAAATTAAATCAAAACCTAGCTCCAATCAAATTTTTTTTGCCAATATGCTGTAGAAATTGGGCCTTAATGCTGGAGTATGCAACTTTTATATAAAGAAAAAAGTTTTCTTCACATATTTGTTAAAACCGTTACTATATAATACGAATCTGTGAGAAAAATCAAGCTCCTCTGCCGACTCCCAGTGCTAGCTACAGAAATGCGTAACTCTGTCAGAAACAACCAATCAGAGCCAGGAGGAGGGTCTCAGTGCTATAAATCATGCTTGTGTGCACATCGCTCAGAGCCTGTCATAATCATTCAGGCTAATTAGCATGAGAGTGGATAAATGCTTTTCCTGTAAAGATAAGTTGTTTCTCTGCCATCTTCACATTAAGCAACGGTGAATTTTAAAATGGTTGTATTTGTATTTCCTTTGAAGTTCCGTCAGGAGTACTTGGACACCTTGTACCGATATGCCAAGTTCCAGTATGAGTGCGGGAACTACTCCGGTGCCGCCGAGTACCTCTACTTCTTCCGTGTCTTGGTGAGCTTCCAGCTTCTATTGCACACATTTACATTTACACAGTCGTTTCTAGTGTCACCTCTCTGTTGTTCTCAAATATGAACATCAGTTTCACCAACTTCACTCATCTTTGTAGGAGCAAAACTGATGTTATTCCATCATCAATTGAAAAACAATGCAAAATATAGTGGGCAAAGTATAAAATCAGAACAATATAAAATGTATTTGCTGAATAAGAATTTATCTTTACAAACTTCAGTGCCCTCAGAAAGGCATTGATGGATTTTCGAAATTCTGTCAGATGCGAGTGCTTCCACAGCGGAGGATGTCAGGATTTGGAAAAGCTCAAGTTATTGCCTCTTTAATTCCCTCCACATCTTCTATATCAAGCGCAGGCTGTTGTGGTACTTGAGTTGGATCTTTTATTGGGCCAAATGATCAGCGGCAGGCTGCATAATCTGTCTGTACTCTTCTCATGGGGCGGGGCCCCGCCAGACAGCTTATTGATTTCAGAGCTGTGGCCAGAGAGTCCCCAGTCACGACTCCCAAGCTTCTCTGCTTAGTTATGCAAGACACTTTATACTTGGCTGCCAGTGCTGGAGGCAGCTTACAAGAGGCTGCAGAGGGTTATGTGATTGAGAAACGGCATTAAAGACATTAATATAGTCAAAGATGAGGGAGCTTGACTAATGAGTGAGTGGAACTGAATCCAGCTTTACTTCCAGTCTCAAAACACACACCTGCAGTTGTTTTTGTTCAATAAAGTTTGAATTATTGGTCTGTTTTGATATGACTCATTGATGGGTCAGGCTGACGCATATTTCATTTCAGTCCCATTTAATGTGTACAGATGACACTTTAGAAAAATAAAGGTTTCTCTGTATAGACTTGTGACTAACAATTATTTTAGTAATTGATTATTCTGATGATTAATCAGAGGAAAAATTTATAGACTCTGCAGATTTTTCATTTAACCACTTAAGCTTATTTTATTTAATGTAAAAAAAATAAGTAAGCAAATGATGTAATTTCTTTTTTAATAGAAAATTAAACTTTTTATTAACTAAAAAGCAATAACATAGCATTCCTTTAATGTATCCTAGATCATTTTGAGCAAGTGATTCATCTGCAGCTAAAAACAGTAATTCAAACATTAACATGTGAAAAGCTCAACCCTTTGTGCTTCACTTAACATCAATGCTGCAGTGATACATCAATACTCTGGTGATTATTATTATTTGTGTTTTATTTTGTGATTAACCAGTTAATAATTGACTAGCAGAAGATTCCCTTTCCAAAATTTGAATCGGATGAAGCTGAAAATTTGCCACTAGTGGAACTCTGGGTAAAAGATATTCAAACAAAGGTTTTTGTTCATTTTAAATACAAAATGTATATACTTTCTGTACAGTTTTGGCTTAATTACTGCTCTGATCATGTTGTTCTTTCAGCGAATGGCGTGTTTTAGAGTCTCTATGCTCCACCTCATTATTATTCAACTACTAAAATAGTTGACAATTATGTCAATAATCAGTTAATCACTATGAATCCAGTTAATTGTTTCAGCCCTACTTGTTTTCATATTGAGTGCAGTTCCATAGTGAGTATTGTGACCAAACAGTCTTTTAAAAACATTATCCTGATTAATGGATGTTTGCTTTTAAATTTAGTACAATTTGAATAACTATTGTTTGTGCAAACAAAGCAGCTCCCAGACAGGAAGGTGCAGCAGTCTTTCTTTAACTGCAATCATTATTATAGGAGACAAAATAATCTCAGTCCCTTTGCAATTCAAGTTACAGTAATAATCTTAGATAAAGTTTAGTTCCTAATGGCTTTGGTTTTGTGATGTGAACTTTGATGCTGCATCAAGTGTGAGGAAGTTGAACTTGGCTAAAGGTCCTTTAATGACCAGTGCAACCAGCCTACATAACTGCTGGTTTCCAAATGTCATCCAGTTGTCCGCTGCGTTCGGTTTGACTTTGGTTCAGCATTTAGCTTTGTGGGAAAGAAGAGCGCTCAGGCCAAACCCAGGCCTGAAAGAATTGGCAGCCATAACGTCAACATTTATTTTCTTTTTCCTCCAAAACAGCGATAAAACAAATTCATTTGAATTAAGATTCACTTCTGCACTATCCCTCCTCATCTTTTTTTTTTTTTTTTTGACGTCATTGATGTCTGGCTTGTCGTGAAAGGTCTCTTCTCGGAAACTTGGCCGCTCCCCCAAAAAACAGTGGATCTGTTTATTTATCTCTCCACCGTACCACATCCATGGCGACAAGTCATTTGTACAAGAGGAGAAAAAGCCGTTAAAAAAGTGCCCAAAACCCCCCTCGCAAAAGTTATGTCAAACTGTTCCTCCAGCAGTTGTTTGTGGCTCTCCGGCTCATTCTAAACAAACCAAAATTGCTCTAATTGAGCTCAGTTGCTCAAAGTCTAGCGTAGACTTAAAGAAAATCTCTTACCCCACAGTCGGTCGGACCCCTGGTGTAAAGTTCAGGCCAGGATCGGGCTCTGTAACTAGATCTTTTGTTGGCTAAACTTGACAATGCGGCAGGCTTTTCAGGCGAACGGAAAAGGTAGAAATGGATTTCATTAGTCAGTGTATGGCTCTCTTTTTGTGGACCTCCCATCCTCACAAGCCCCTTGTCTGTGTTCCCCCCCACCATCTCCCTCCTACCCCCCAACCAGACCTCCTCCATGGGGAGAGGTGAGGCTCCATAAAGTCATTTAACGTGGGAAACCCAGTCAATTAAACGAAGCAAGCCAGCCTTGCAAAATCCATGCCTCAGGTCTTGTTACAGTGCGGCCCAGGCCCCCGAAAAGAGCAACTTATTCATATCATCACTTAATGCAGGGATTGGATGTTAAGAATAAAGATTGGGTGTCCCGCCTGAACCCCAGCACAGTAAATTTATTGTTGCTGGTCAGTCAGGGAAAATGTACCCATTTCACAAACCCAGTGGAAACTTAAGGTAACTGCTGGAAAAACCCAGGTATTGAGACTTTTGTAGCGTGGCCACTAGTAAAAAAGCCGGACTCTGTGTGTGTGGAGAAAGCTGCCATAATGACCTGGAGGTCAGCCAAATGTAGCAGGCAGGGACTTCCAGAAGAGAGGGGGGGGGGATAAAAGGAAACAAAATAAAACACTTCTACAGATGAAACCCTGACCTTTACTCTAAAGCCAGAGTGGCAGTGCTGCCCTTTGTGTTTCCACAAATGTTTCATTCAAACTGATGTATCAGAATTATTCAACCACTTCAAGTGGCTGCATCTGTGTATTTTTTTTTTTTTTTTTTTTTTTTTTTCATAATTGATGCACCGGGGGTGTGTGGTCAGTTTAGTTCTCTGGACACTCAGCAGACATCCACCCTCACTTCCTGCTTGACTCATGTCATCAGCGTTGGCCGTCTGATGTTACCACGGACTAATGTGAGTCTGAGTTTCCCATGAGCCTTGGGGTGCAGCCCAGCGTCCACTACCAGCTGAGGATCAGAGGGCTTTTTGCAACCTGCGTTTCATTACCTGCTTCTCCTTTTGTTTGTTTTGGGCCGTTCTGGAAATCACAAATGGTAACCTGCAACATGTTTGAGAGTAATTATCCTCTCAGCGATGTCCCCGTCCGAGCCGGGTCAGGTTTCATTCTAATTAACCCACGATGAGAAGAAGATTGACTAGAGTGAGTGAGGATAATGCTGAAAATTGTGCTATTGTCCGAGTTGAGCTAAAAATAACAAGCAACAAAACTGCAATCTTTAAAACTTTTTCTTTTTTTTTTTACAATACATTTGAGTTCTTGCTTATTCTACTTGCCACCAGCAAAACTCCCCCAAAAAACACAAAAAAATTAAACAAAAAAACCACCAAAAACTTAACGAAATAAACACATTTAGTTTCTTCCTGAATGTGACTAGGAAGAAAGTTTCTTGATCACCTTGAGTTATCTACAGTGTCATATTATCACAGTATAGATATAAAAACATGTAGTTTCAGCCACTTGCTTTTATTTGAGACATAAACCCCAAAAATACAACAATCTGAAATTATTTTAGTAATCAGTTATTCTATATTCTGATGATTTTTTGTACAAAATTAGGAATGCATTAAAAGTTTCAAATAAATGAATAATCCAGCTCCTTTTTCAGTAAGAAAAGAAAAATTTTGTTACCTGAAATGCAACAAAAGTATTACTTTAGTGATGATTTGTAGCAAAGGATGCATCTACAGCAAAAAAAACATCTAAAATCAGCATCTGAAAAGCTCTGCTCTTTCTGCTCAACTTAACATCATGACAGTATTGAGCTAATTTGTTATAATGTTTTTTTTTGTGTAAAAATCTAAAACTGCCACTGGAGGAGTTTTAGGTAGAACATAGAGGAAGAAGGTTTTCATTTTTGAATGCAAAATGTACATGATTTTTGCAGAGTCCTGATTTAATCACTGCTCTGGCTACCTTGATCTCTAGGCAAACAACAATTTCAACAATCGATTAATCTCGATTAATCAAATAGATTATTTGGTTAATCGTGGATTTTGCTCTCTGCTAAATCGTGCTCACCATATTCTAGATTTTTGCCATTCTGCCCTGTGAAGAGTAACAGGAGCTCATGTCAGCTGATGGCAGTGTAAAGTGTCGGGTAGCTGATGCTTCTTTAAGTTTCAAAGTCAGTGTTTTACATGAACAGACATATTTTCCCAACACCTACATTTGTTGAATGGAATGGAAAAAGCACACAAACACCTTTAAGCACTTATTTTCTAGCAGCCTGTCATGATCTGTTGGTCTTTACTGTCGAGTTCTGTTCTGCATCGTCTAACATGTTTAGCACACAGACTACTCCAAGATCCTATAAAAATTGTTTGTTTGTTTGAGCCTTTATTTCATCCATTGTTGTGATTCATCACTTTTTTTTTTTTTTTTTTTTTAACAAGCGTACAATGTCAACTTGTCCCCCACAAGGTGCCGTCTACAGACAGGAATGCCCTGAACTCGCTGTGGGGCAAGCTGGCCTCTGAGATCCTGATGCAGAACTGGGAGGCAGCCATGGAGGACCTGACCCGCCTGAGAGAGACTATTGATAACAACGTAAATGCCCCACTTCTCAGAATTTGATACCGCATTTAGATTCCCTTACATAGACTCCCATATTGACATTTCACTTGCAGAACAGCTCTGCTGTGGCATTTTATTTCTTACTGCCGGCTCTCATCTGAGTACTTAAGAACTTGGATCTCTGTATGAAGGCGTTGTTGGTGTTTAATTGCCATTTAGAGGGCAAGCACACAAGATTTCGTTTTCCTTGTACCTCACTGGAGAAAGAGTTTTAAATCTTGTATATTTGTGTTTATAAGCTTTTTTTTTTTTTTTTGCGTATGTTTTTGTGACATTTTGCTGGTCTGGTCTTGTTCAGTCGGTGAGCTCGCCTCTCCAGTCTCTCCAGCAGCGGACATGGCTCATTCACTGGTCGCTCTTCGTCTTCTTCAACCACCCCAAGGGCAGAGACAACATCATTGATCTGTTTCTCTACCAACCACAGTAAGTACAATTCCTTTTCCAGCTAAGTTTATTTGTTCAGTTGCATTAAAGCCCCCCAACAATGGCAAACTGTTGCTTCTAAATGCATTTCCTTTATGCAACGAAAACTTAAATTTGATTGGCCCTTTTTTAAATTGCACCGAAAGTGGATGTGGTCGGTAAGAATCACCTCTGTTTACAAAAAAAAATCTGTCTTGCTGTTTAAAAAAAACCAACACATTTTACGAACGCCTTGCATCACTGGTTTTTGAATGAAGTCGCACGTGGTTTGGATGTTCCAAACTGCGAAGTATTAAAAATAACAGCTCCTCTGTTTTTTTTTTTTTTTGGCGGGATGCCGTCTTTTTAAAAAAATTTAATGTAGAGTAAACTATTTGCTTTAATAACAATTTTCTGGGTGCCGGGCTTCTCCATGAACCTTGCTGGTATTTTTAAAGTGGTTTCAGAAGTGTGTGTATTTTCCGTGTGGTCTGTTTACTCTCCAAGTGGAGAAACGGGCCATGTGTATCACAGATCGGAAACTTTACACAGTGCGTTAAAATTTACACGCCGCCTATTTTGATGTCTTCGCCCCGCGCCTCCTACTCATCCCCCCCCCCCCCCCACCACCACCACCCCCGTCCGATCTGATTGCAGGCTTGTATAATTGTACAGATGATTGGGCTGCACAGACTGTATGACCGAAAACCACAACACAGCACGCTCCAATGTCTGGTTCCCTGAATTTTGCTCAGTTTTTAATTTTATTGCAGATGATTAAGGAGGCCTGCCCAATAATTACTCATGAAACGCTCACCCAGCCATCTGTTTTGGACAAACTGAGGTAGTTTTGTGTGCTTTGCGTTTTCACAGTGTAGAAACCCCATGTTTTCCCCGCTGAGGCTTGGCTCCGCTCTTGTTTCCCATCCCTTGACCAGCACTTCCTTTGGCTGCAGTCGGTGACCAGCGGCTGGGTTCAGCTTCACATCTGACCTCCCTTACCCCTGCAGTCAGCAGATGTTTGTCCTAAGCCTTGTTTATCCGCTATTGACAGACGCCATGGGCTGCTGGAGAAAGAAAGATGTTCAGTGAAGCATGATTATTATTATCCAGGTGCTGAATGGGCAAATATCAAATGTATCCAGTGACTTCTGCATTTAGGCTGCATTTCACCAAAATTATTTATTAAGTCAGTTTGACCTAATAAATCTCCAGAAATAAAAGTAGGGCTAAAATGACTAGTGTGATTAATCGTGATCACTGAAATAATCGCCAACTAATTTAGTAAGCGATTAATCGTTAACTGGAGGATATAGAGTAAAAGAAAAGGCAGTTTTCTGAAAGAACAACATATTTGGAGGAGTAATTAAACCAAAACTGTACAAAAAATATATACATTTTGTGTAAGACGAATATAAAGTGACACTTTATTTGAAGGTATGTGCATAAGACTGACATGACAGCGTCATAAACATAACACCTGTCATGAACACGAAGGACTCTTCGTGAATGTTTGACTGTTGTCATTATTTGGCAAATAATGACATTGTTAATTCAAAGTTGACACTTTTAATGGACTTTTAATGCCAGTTTTAATACAGCGTTGCATTAAAATGTCATTATTTACAGAATGATGCAAAGTTGACACTTTTAACGCAAGAAAACAGAGAGAAAGACGTCTACATTGAGGACTATTGGCTTGACAAACGGCAGCTATCGGACAAAGCCATCGCCTCTTGAGGTGAAACCCAACGCACAGTGACAAGTGAACAGTTTTCAACTTTCTCTTATTGCGTTGCAAGCTCCTGCGTCACATCTATGTGTACGAAGTTGAAATTTCACGTGCACAAATTTCGCTGGTCGCTTGGTTGGGTGAGAACAGGCGACTGCCGCCTCAAATTCTGTCAGAAATGAATGGGTCTGAACTGAAGGGTCTCCTACGGGGTGCCTCCTTCACAGCGACGTGCCACTCAGCCCCTCAGCCCCTCATTTGACTCTGTGGTTTTTCCAGATTATGAACCCAAACGACCGTGGATATGTCTTTTAATCTACACTTCAAAAACAGCATGAAAAGGACCAAGAGAGCTAGAAATTTTTTTTTAAATTTTGACATAAAAATAGTGTAGACTCTCTCATTTTAAGACTCTTGTGATAATTGTTGTTATTGGGGGCTGGGGCCCCCTCTGGAGTGAGTAGGTGTAAGTTAATCAAGGCCACAGCATGAAGCGTTGTGGTTGGCTCCAGAGAGGAGGAGGGAGCCCTCCCAAAACCCGACCAATGAAAGGCTTCACAGAGGAACCCGCTGCTGGCATCACAGCTGCCACAGGTTCCCTGTCCCTTTCATTGATTCGCCTAATTAAACTGTTGTCAGTACTGCTTTTCTGAGCGCCATGTGTTTTCTCCAGCCGTTGCTATAGGGAGACCCACTCGGCTTCCTCTCTTCTAAGTTGATGTGGTCGCTGAGGTTTGAGTTCAAAGTTACCCTGTTACAGACGGGCTTAGACGATACAGGTGATGTGAGTTTATGACAGTTTGGACCAAGAACCAAGGGATGTGTGTGTTTAGTTTTTTTTTTTTTTTTGTGCCAACAGCACCATGACTCCAGAGCGGGCGTGGGATTAGAATCAGCCTGTAACAACATTGTGTACCTTGTGTTCAGCCCTTAGCAAGTTGACCTGTGGTTGGAGCATCAGTCCCTGATGGATAGAGTTTCAGCTACTGGGCACGTCTATGCTCACTGATCTATATCTTCTTGCCAGGGTTTCCTCTTCCTCCACTCTCCTCCTCCTCTTCGCTCTCAGAACTCTAATGAAAGAGACAGCTTAAAGCCGGAGCCCATGTGTAGAAACGCAGGTCCTGTTGGGACATTTATCTGTTTAGCTGCAAGGGCTTTTTCATAAGTCAAAATGCCAAAGGCCCGAGAGGCAGCCAGAGCGTTATATTATGTGTCTCTCTGTAAAGATCATGTCTTTGCTTACATTGCTCTAATAAGTGATTACTTGACCCCCCCCCGCCACCCCAGATACCTCAATGCGATCCAGACTATGTGCCCCCACATCCTGCGTTACCTGACCACCGCGGTCATTACCAACAAGGACGTCCGGAAGCGCCGGCAGGTTCTGAAGGATTTGGTGAAAGTCATACAGCAGGTAAGAACTTGGTTACACAAAACGTTATTTTATTTAATTCAACTTATTTAAAAAAATAAATAAAAGTGGTCACTAGGTGTGCACAGATTGCAGTTTTCTGGCCGATTGTTGATCTTTAAAATGTTTGAGCCGGCCAAATCTGGCCAATACCGATTTTTTTTTTTTTTTTTTTTTTGGGCTGAAAAGTTGCTAAATATAGAAACAAAGTTGCAAAGTTTGGAACAGGTAAGCTCCGGTTTCTTTCTCATGTAAGTGTCGGCTGATTGGTGATCTTTGAAAATTAAGGAAATCAGGGAGGATTTTATCAGTCCACCTTTAGTCGTAACAGTAATTAGGTTGTGAAAAATGGTTAAACCAACGCTTCCTTTTAGAGCGCAGTGGGCGTTTATTGGACATTGGGCTCAGATGAAGCTTAATGTTCTCTTTGTCAAAGTTGCTTTTTTAGAGATTCAAGATGAATGTGGCCGAACATGTAAAAACAACACGTCTTTCATTTGTTCAGTCAGTACAATTGTATAACAGCCAATGTAAAATAATAAAGAAACTGACAAAAACAAAAGGTTCGTTAAACATGTAAAAATAAACGGCAGCAATCCATAAAAATAGCTCAGAAAGTGCAATTATTAATTCTAAATGTAATGACATCACTCAGCACAAACCATAGAATTATACTGAATAGACTTGCTCTTTGGATTGGCGCCAAAACCCGATCTAGAATTTTTACAATACAATACAGATATTGATATCGGATTGGTGCATCTCTCATATTGTTGTTCTAAATATGTCGATTTTACGTATTTCAGATGTAAAATCTGTCAAATCCATGCCTCATTTTTCCACCAACGTTGCCACTTGGTGGTAGTTTTTCAGTTGATGGGATCCGAATAATTTTGCAAGGCACTACACGTTTGCATGTGAAAGCCTCACATGCAAACGTCATGACAAAAGTAAACATAAACACCCAAACCGTTCTCCATTAATTATTTTTTATTTTTTAGGAGTCGTACACCTACAAAGACCCAATTACCGAGTTTGTGGAGTGCCTCTACGTGAACTTCGACTTCGACAGCGCCCAGAAGAAACTCAGGGAGTGCGAGTCTGTAAGTAAACCGCCTCCACGATGTAACGGGCGTCATTCATTTCAGCTGCTCGCTCCTGTAACACCAGCAGGTCTCTCTCTCTCTCTCTGTCTCTCTCTCTCTTCATCTCTGCCCTCTTCGGAAGTCTCGATTTGTCGGTCACCCCGTGAACCTTCTCACAGGCCATCGCAGTAAACATGACTAGCAGTCATTTGACCCCGTCTGACCCCCTCCAACCCTATTCAATGCAGGGTCATTACTGAACAGTAGGAGCCTGTACGCCGTATCTCACCGTCTCATATAGAAGCCTCTCTGGATGCTGCATGACTCAGGCTTCAGTCAGATTTTACTACGGCCTGTAATTGACCCATCAGGCCGGTTGTTAACAGTAAAAGCTTTATAAGCAAAAGTCTCCGCAGAGGCGTGCAGACACTTGTTTTAGGGGGGGGAGATCTGTCATTGCGCTGCTATTTAGGGAGTTTCAACTCTTGCTTCATAAAAGCTGGATGTAACTACAGAACCTGAAAATAGAGTTGGTAGTACGCAGTGAAAGGGTTTGGATGTTGACTGCAGAACTGAACACTTGCAGGACAGCATTACGGTGAACTTGGGAGTTTTAGAGCTCAAACAAACATTTCATGCTTTAAATTTTGTCATTTATTTTATCTATGTAAGAAAAAGAAAAAAACACCTGGAACTTTGTCTGCTAAAAAAGATATCTCTTTAAGCTGAAATGCTCTAAAAACGGCATTGAACGTTTACAATGGTTGGTTTTACATTCAAACCAGACCCAGAAGTATTTTAGCTCCCAAAGGGTCTGAGCTGCTCCTCCCACCACGTGTTGCAAATTTGCAGCTGGTTCCAAATCCATATGCATCACTTAAAACAAAACAAAACAAAAAACAAGCCTGACTTAACTGATGGCCGAGCAGCTCTTATCTGTAAAGCTAATGATAATATGAAACATATGCAACGTTTTAAAGAAGCAAATCATTCTGTCTTTGATACAACATCAGGTTTTTGATCTTTGTAAAATGTAACTGGTGGACTTTAGTCCAAATATAACAGGATTACAGCACCACGGTTGCAGAGCCATTTTTTTAAAAACTTATACCGGAGAACATTGAGATTTGACATCTGTAGGGTGTCCACCTAAAGAACAGCTGATATTACATTGTTTGGAACTCAAGCTAGCATTCAAAGCAAAATAAATTTCACGTTTTTCTGCCGTAAAGTATTTTCTGAGAGTGCAGATTTGTACTTTATGTAGCTATAAACTAAGCCAACTGTCTAATTTCAGCTGATGTTTTTTTTTTTTTTTTTAAGTCAATACAATATTATTTCTGGTCGTTTAACAGATCTTAAGGTTCTCTCTTTGCAAACTTTGCCCTACTTTTAAAATGAAGCTACATATCTGTAACGCGCTTTGTTGTTTCACACTACAACGCTCCAAACATCAGTCCCTCTCTTTATTTTCTCTGTTTTCTCTCATACCCAAACCAGTGAAGGAGGCCATGTTGCACAGCAGTGTTCTTTCACGCATGCAGTTAACATCATGCTAACAGCAGATTGATGATAACTGCTGTTTGTTTGGAAACATTGGTGCATGCATCGCCTCCTTCTTCTCACCAGCTCATCTCTGACTTATCGTTCCTGCTGGTGGGCCAGCATCAGCTTCTTCTTTGTTTCTTTTATTATTATTATTATTATTATTATTATTATTACACTTTTCTCTAGAAAAGAGAAAATGGGCTTGAACTTACTGGACGAAAGCTTTTCTGGCTCGGCTTGAAAGAGTTGAGTGAAAGTGTTTCAGCCGACTCCCGACTGCGGGACCAAAACACATAGTGCGAAACATAAACTTTAACCATGTTTAATCGTCACAATAAAAACTGAATCTCATAAAAGATGACATCAATTTTGCCTCTGCGGCTCCAACGAATCATGCAAATTGGAAACGTTTGATCTCCACTTTTTTAACAGTCATTTGGCAATTTGGTATTATATTGAGACTTTATGTCCAGCAGGAGATAATTACAGGTGCTGGCTACATGAATAGGCCAAAATCGTAACCAGTGTTGTAATTTAATATATCGTTTGTGCAATTTTATGAATGTTTTTCCGCGTTGTTATATTCTGCCTTTCTTAGACTGATGGGATTTATAGCTTAAGTAGGAACAGTTCAGACTGAGGCTTTTTATTTATCCCTTTAGCTTATGAAGCTCCTGAATGAAACAAACCTGACCTGATTAAATCCTCCAAACCTCCTCCACCACTGGTAGAGATTCTCACAGTAACTTTTATAAAGTCATCATAATATCACACATCATACATGAGATTTAAAACTGAGATGTTGAATGTGATCTGACTGCTTCGATTTGAAACATCCATTTATCCGTCCTTCCATTAATTATTTTCACTTACTATTAATTGACCTTTGATCGTGCCAGTTTGATCAAAGGTCAAACTGGTGCCTTATTTGTTTTTTTGATACACAGAAAAACAAGCAAATGAACTAAGCACTCTAAAACACACTGTAATAACTGTAGCTTTACTTATTAAACACTTTCATCACATCAGCTGGCGACAAGAAGTAGGGGAAAGTCACGCTGTGTTCTTTATTCTCAATACAGATGAGTAAAACGTCTTTCTTCAGCACATTTATTAAAATTAAAGCAACTTAAAACTGTGCAAGGTTGATTAAAAAAGTGTAATTAGATTAACTGCCCTCTAGCACTGCGATTAATCACTATGCTTAACTTTTATAAGCTTGAAATGTAAATAGGCAAGAAATGTGTCTCAAACCAAATTGTCAAGATTCTCAATATTCCAGATTTTGATGTTCAGGAAGTCATTTTGTTTCAAACGTTAAGGTATAAATGTTAACTATAAGCTGCATGTGCTTCCATGGAAGGACAATTTCCTGTTGCAACCTTGGTTTTATCCAAGCTTCAATCTGGGTGATTGTTTTTTAAGGGAAAGTTTCCTCTGGACACACCACTTTGACTCTCCTCGCTCATCTTTTCTCTCAAGTTTGCGACTCCACATTGTTGACTGCAGTAACAGGCTCGACACGTGTGAGGCGATGTCATTCTCCGCTTATTCATTCCCTATGGAACTTGAGGTGACAATCTCCTGCTCTCCTCCATTCAAGCAACTGGCAAAATTTGTGCATGTGAAATTTGTAGCTTGTGCACACACGGGCTTTCGACACAAGACAAGACAGCTGAAAAATGTTCAACTTTTGTCACTCTCGCAACTTTCGCCATCGCATTCCTTGTGTTGGGTTCAACCAAAGTGGCGGAAAACATTCACCGTTCGTTGTGGTAGCTTTCGCCAGAGAAAGACTTTTAGGTCAGGATAGGTAGTTTAATTGACATTATGTAAATATTAACACGTTGAACTTTTCAGATCACTTTTATCAGCGTATTAATGTTGACAGCCCTAGTTTGAAACACGCTGTTTTTATATATACACTGCTCAAAAAAATAAAGGGAACACTCAAATAACACATCCTAGATCTGAATGAATGAAATATTCTCATTGAATACTTTGTTCTGTACAAAGTTGAATGTGCTGACAACAAAATCACACAAAAATCATCAATGGAAATCAAATTTATTAACCAATTGAGGCCTGGATTTGGAGCCACACACAAAATTAGTGAAATGTTCCCTTTATTTTTTTGAGCAGTATACTTTGGTGTATGTTAAATGACAAAGCACAAAGTTGAGTTTAATTCATCAAAGAGGTATGTCACTGTTTTGCTAGGGAAGAAATATTATCTTAAAGCCTGTTCACGAGATGAAAACAGCATTGGATTTCAGCTAAATTCTTTTTTAATCTTAGGCCTTGTTAAGTACTTGCAAGCATTTTTTTGGTTTCGCTGTTAACAATTGATGGACATTCCAAAGTGCCTCTGGGGTCAAAAACCAAGTCATTCCATGTCCTTTTAACAGTGGCCTTCCCTAAATAACGCCGGTTCAGAAGCTGGTCTTGCAGCATGTGTGTGGGGAGGAAAAATGGTTCGAGGTATTTTATCAAAATCGACTTGTTTGAAGTCAGCAAAGCAGCTGGTCTGCCCTCAGAAATACACATGCAGGCTTCTCAAGAATAAACAGGTTACTTCAAAGGCAGAAGGGATGTTTCACAGACAGTGGCAATTGGGGTAAATGGATACTCCACTCGCTTGAGTTTTCCTAACAGTGCATCAATTTAGAGCCATCGAGAGCATCTCTGTTGTAAGTTCCCCTCACAGCCAGATGCCGATATTGTTTTTCAGCTGTCCCGCTTTAAGTTTGCTGAACGCTATAAAAGTGCTTTTAAATGAGGAAATTAGCCTGCGTTAAACGATCCTGTTTAGGCCTCGCAGGTTTTCTTTCAGCTCTGTACCCACTCTGCCCGCATCTCGAATCACTGTCAGATGTGAGATGCCTTCATGTCCAAGAACGAAAAAGCATAGAGCGACATACAGCGAGGCCCGCAGATTGCGCACAAAGGGGCTCTTCAGCCCATTTCAGAATTTGTTTGAGCTTTGTGGTCTGAAACCCCAGATGACAATAATTAGGGTACTTAGCTGTTCAAAGTTTATCAACCGTAGATAAGCATTGATGTAGCTGAAGAATGCGTCGGCCGATAGCACCGTGCAGTTTGGATTCATTCGACAAGAACCCTGGGTTAGATAACAGCTCCTTAGGCTTAAGAAAACAAAGAGGCAGTAATTCTTAAATAACTTTTTTAAAAGTTGGGAAGTCTGTGCTGCAAAATGTCTCTCTATGGAGAGCTGGAATGCAACAGGCACTGAGAAATTTCACACAGTTGTACCTCTGGGGCCACAGCTGGGTCATGAACAGTTACAGTAGAATGAAGCACTTAAATTGGTCTCATGTAAAAAAAAAAAGTCAACAAGTTCAAGCAAGACTGTATTTCTTACCTCATCTAAGCACAAGTAATGGATTCAGTGAAGGAGTGGTCTGTGTGTGGTACATTTAGGAGGCCCTGCAGGTTTTAGATGGTGATTGCCGTCTGGTTGGTAAGCTTTGAACAACAGACACTCTTGACATATGTCCAGCAAGGTTTCTCCCAGAAAACCTGCTAAGCCTTGTGGTAGGGGCGCTAGGCCAGTCCACCAGCAACTCACTGTCGTTTTGTGTTAAAAAAAAAAAAGTTAAATTCTAAAAATTCAGAGATCTGCAAGTAGGCATCATAATTTGGAAATAATACCATGAGGACAACAGGCAGGTGCAGGGATACTGCAACTGGTGTGCTCCCTCTTGTGCCCATTTCAGTGCACCAGCTACAAACCTAGCTTAATTTGTCTATGCTGTCAACATTAGTGGTGTATAAAAACCACATTTAAATTAAAGAAATGATGCTTAGCCTTGTGGTAAGCTAAGCGTAGTGGCCCGCCAGGCTTATAATACACTAGAGGGAAATCCTTGTCTCTGCACAGATGGCAATGTTTTTTTGTTTGTTTTTGTTTTAATTAACATTTCATCTCTCATGTCACACCGTTATTAGTAGAGTAAATTGGCCCCGATTTCCTTAATTTTGGGAGACCAGAGATTGGTCGACACTTGTCATTCTGCCAATAAAGAGGGCTGACTGACAGACCTGGCTACCAGGTCACATCGGCATTCGTGTGCGGCTAACCTACCCTGATGTTGCCTATGCATAGTTCCCACAAGTCTGAACCCGAAGTGATCCACGCCACTGAACCGCCATGTTGGTCATATTTTTCCTGCAAAAACACAGACGAACAGATTTTAGTCTCAAGACTTCAAGACCAAAAAAACAAAAGTATATTGACACTCTTGACCAATGTGCAAGAAAGAAATGCATCAACAAAATCTCTGCTATCAGGATCGATCCATATGAGACGGAGGACATGGCTTGTTTATTTTTGACATAGCAACTCCATAGCAACTGTCATGATGGTTAACTGCGGATACCCACCAAGATGGCTGTCAGCTACAGAGTTCCTGGAAGTGTCGCATAAGAGGTCAAAATTGAATCCTGAAACCAATTGAAAAGGTGCTTCAACAAAGTATTAAGTGTGCACAGTTGTTTTTTTATATGTATTTTTTCTTTAATATAGTTTTGAATTATAAAAATTATATATTTCGTTATTTTTTTTAATTTGATCATTTTTTTAAATTAATTTGCTCATTTTTACTGCATCATAAACTTTGATTTTAACAGAGCTCAGTACACTTTCTGAGATCAGGCATGTCACGATAACAGATTTTGCTGGATGATAAATTGTCCCAGAAGTTATTGCGATAAAGAGTAATATTGTTGTTTTGAGACCATTTTCAAATAATACAATAATGGTATAATAATGCAAGAACACTTAAAGATAAATCAATAAACTTTAAATTCTAATGAACATTTAACACAGGAACTGTAAGACATTGTAAATATCCCAAATTAATAAACAAAATAATAGAAAAACAAATAAAATTAATTATGAAGCCTCTGTAAGCAAACGTTTCTTTTGTAAAAAGAGCTTGTTGAGACCAAAGCACCAGACTGAAAACTTTTGTCATCCAGCTTTTGGTAGAAAGCGAGAAAAAAACAATAAGTCATGCAAATGGAAATTATTGAGCTTGTCCTAATTTATCGTGCAATTCGTTGATTTATTGCTTATTGTAACAGGCCTACCAGGAATTAGGATTTCTGTCCATTAGAGGAAACATTTGGCTTCCGAGTGTTGACATCCCTGCAGAACATTTTCCATCTACGTTTTGCTTTCTGCCTTGCAGGTTCTCGTGAACGACTTCTTCCTGGTGGCTTGCCTGGAGGACTTCATCGAAAACGCCCGACTCTTCATCTTCGAGACATTCTGCAGAATCCACCAGTGCATTAGCATCAGGTTGGTCCCGCTACACGACCCCGATAAACACCATGAAGTCTTCCTTCAAAAAGCTGTTTCATGCAAACATTTCTAAGAAAAAGGAAAAAAAAGCGACAGGGACATCCGTTTTGTGGTAATTAGACGTTTGAGGTGGTCTGCATTGTGATTTGTCATATTTTTCCTGCAGACAAGTGTTTATTGCCCCCACCCCCAACACACACTCAACCATTCTGACCCCACACGTCTCTGGGATTAAAGCTGATGTGGTTTAACTGCTTCCAGGTCTCATCAGGTTTCTCAGCTGGCTTGACTTTGAAGTCCACCTGTCCAAGGCCAAACTCTGACCATTTTTGTTTTTTTGCCCCCCACCCCAGAAAGAGGTCAAGGCTTATACAGCTCCAGACGTTCCCAGCTGCTTCGGTGCTCGGAAACATTTCTAGCTCTTGTTTGTTGGTGTAAATGGAGGTTAGACGGGGGTTCTTCTTGCCTACGGTGTCCGCAGTTTTGAAACGGGGGTTTAGTTGCAACGAAATACAGTTGACCTTGGATGCTTCCCCAAAACCAAGAAATGTAGTAATTGCTAATTATAGCATTAGTGGAGAGAAAAGTAAAAAAGATTGTTTTTAATTGTCTGCAATTAGGAGAGATTATAGGATTTGGCTGCCGCCTTACATCAGATCTGGAAGCTGACTCGGGATAAAGACGGCATTCACCCGTCTTAGAAACGATTCCTCGTCTATATAAGGGAATTCAGTCTCGTATCGCACGGTTGTCCTGTAGTTATGTTGTGTTTAATCCTGCTCCTTGGATGGTTTAATTGACTGCGTTTCTTAGAAACGGCCTCCCAGACATGTAATTAACGCTAAAGATTTCAAAGGAAGGGTCTGCGTTTTTGAACATGCCGCGCAAACAAAACAAAACAAAGAGGGGAGTTGATTACTTCCCCACACCCACCGCCCCACATAAAGATGATGGCATCGACTACCGCGTCGAGCCTCGGAGGTCTGCTGTCAAGGTTGAACCGTGGAACATGATCGGGGCCCGTCTAAATCTCCAGTTGCAGATCGTCTGGAATTGATTAGGAGCCCTGGCTCTTTTTTGGCAGACTTACTGCAATTGGATCCATTTTCTTGTTAGGGACCACAAAGGTTAGTGGTAACGCTGGAAGAGGAAGTCGAACGGCGATTCGCTTCGGTGTCCTCGGCTCTCCTCTTGTTGAGGTTTCCGACGCGGGAAACACAAATTAGGAGTCGTTCGAGGGAGTTCCGCGTTTACTTGCCGGGTGTTATGACGATGAGATGGGAGGGAAAAAGCGTCTTATTTTCTGACAGACGGCCGGATTGGCCAAGTCATTAGTTCTCTTCCCAAGTAGCTCGCTGCACCCAAGCGTTGATTTTAATGAATTTGTTGCCCCCCACACTCCCCACTTAATGAGGCGGTTTTTACAGCTGTTGGCTATGATGGTTTCACAAATACTTTGCCCACAGCTCGGACTCCCCCTTCCCTCCCCCAAAAAACCCCAACTACACCAGACATTGGCATGATGAAGTTGTTTTATGCAATAAAGGTTTATGTGAAGCATTCTGCAGTCAGATAAAATGTATTTTGTCTAGACTTTACGCTGTCCAAAGTGTATGTTTTCAATTTAGCCTTGTTTTCCTGCTTTATTTCCGTCGTCTTCCCATGAACGTTTGAGTGGCAAGACTCTCTCTCGACCTCCAAGTGCTCACTTGTCTTGTGAGATTTTGAAGAAAAGCTTGAGATGTGATTATTTGGGGGTGAAAAGGGGGGTAGGGAAGGGGAGGCTTCCCCACTTCATCTCTGTTTGTACACAACAGCTCACTTGTAGTTTGAAGGATTTATTTTTTCTTTTTGGGTGTTTTGGACGGAAACCCGGAGATCTTTTCCACCTCACAATTGAGTCATTAAAAAGACCACACAATGATTTTGTTTTTTTATTGTTTCCCCCCCCCCCTCCACTCAAAAAAAAAAAAAAAAAATCAATTTTATCCCAAGCCCCCCTATCACGCGTTGCTGTTTAACAATGCATGCATTTTTAGAGCAGTTATGTTAAGGAGGGAGTCGCTTTGGTGAAGGATCCCCCACCACCACACATCCCTCTCTAACAGAGTTAGACCCCAAACCTGACCCCTCTCCTCAAGTGTGAGGAGGGTATTAAGAGCCACAGGAGTCCCACCCAGCCTGAAGTGGAAGGCTCAGGAGCCAGAGAGCGCGAGGGGTCGAAGTGAAATTGATCTCTGCACCCCAGGGAACAAGATCATGGTTACGTAAAATAAAACCAGCCACGGAGGCTTTCGACTCCACTCATCGGCCAAAGGATGTCAATAGCGTCGGTTCTGGAGATCCCGCCCAACCCTTGTTCCCTCTCTTTCTTTTAAAGCTTCCAACCCCTCCCCTGCCCCCCCACGGCTTAAGTGGGGTTGCTAACTGAGACAAAAAGTGAAGAACCTCTGATCTGATGTACAAATGTGCTTCCGGGGATGAAAACATTGCCATTCTTGAGTTTTATAAATTAGATTAGAGAAGCCTAGACTGATCCGGGGCTCAGCCTGTGGGCCTTTTTTGGGGGGGTAGGCGGGGGTTGGTGGTCCTGCATTATGCTGCACAGAGCTCGTTGACGAGGGTTAGAGCTTAGCTTGAAGTCCCCGGTGAGGAAACCAGACCATGTTTGTTTTGATCAGCACGTCTGACCTGGACTTGACTGACATGTGCCCCCAGTTACTTAAATTATCAAGCAAAACAGCCACACCACGACTGCTGCAATCATTTAATCACTGCAGAACTGGAAGAAATGTCAGGGTCCATTCACATCCTCCTCAGGTTACTTGATTGTGGAGAAGTAATATATATATATATATATATATATATATATATATATATATATATATATATATATATATATGTCCCTGTATCTATCTTATAGATATATATGACAGTTACAGATATAAGATAACTATAGATAGATAGATGGGGCCAGAATTTAATTTTGATTAATTACACAGATTTTACCTCATTACAAATTTTAAACACAATTAATCAACTATCAATTGATCTGTCGCTCTGCATATTTATCACTCTGCATCTATAGCACTATCTGTCTCTGTTACTCTACTTGTCTCTGTATCTGTCTTATCTTTGTCCTTATCTATCTGCATCTCTCTATTGATCGCTCTATTTCTGTATCTATCTTTATCTCTATCGCTCTGTCTGTCCATTTCTATCTCAATTGGTCTGTCTCTGTATCTATCTTTATTTATCTGTGTATCTATCTATGTCTAACTCTGTATCTATCGAGATTTTTATCTATGGAAAAACGGATTCCAGATCCAGATCTGATTCCCAACGATGATCCATAGGTGCAATTTAGCAGTCATGACTCATTTTCCCCGTGTCTGACAAGCTGAATTGTAATCAGCTGTTCTGTTCGGCAGACCGAGCATTCATGTTTGTATGGTTCGAGTGACACATCCATCCATTTCTCTGTGTCCTTTTCCGTCCTGGTCACGACCCCGCTACACACACACACACACACACATACACACACACACACACACACACACACACACACACACACACACACACACACACACACGTGCCACTCCTTTAGGTCATTACCTGCCCTTCTTGGGGACGCTTTGCCGCGGCGGACGTGTTGAGGCCCAGTCACTCGGGGGGGAAACCAGACCGTATTTTCCTCATTATGCTGAGGTAATGCCTCTTATTTGTTGTTTACGCCCCATCCACAGACTGACATCATTTCCCTTCCCTGTTTTCATGTGGTTTTTGCCACCATTTTAGCAACATTCATGGGCCTGAAAGTGGCCTTGAGGTAAGACCGGTCATATTGTAAATTCCAATTCCCAAATAAGATTACTTCCCACTACAAGAATGCCATGAATAAAATCTGTAACGGCGGTGGCGTGAGAAGCGCCCGGGTCTCGGGAGTTTTCAGCCAACGCCGACCGAGTCTCACCAAGTGTGATTTATGGACCAGGAAGTGAAAAAATTAGCGGAGTAAATTGTTTTTGTATTGGCCTTCGTAACCCTTATTATGCAGAGAAAAATTCAACTCATTCTACATTATGGCTTTACAGGTTGGCTGTTTTTTTTTTTTTAAGCTCTTTAGATGAGGCTGCAGTCGTCATATTCTCAGCCGTGCTCAAAGTGGTAGAGGATATTTATTGGGCCCCTTATATGAAATGCGGTAGAAGCGGTGGGGAGGGTCAAACGATGAGGGCAGGAAATGTTGAAGGAGGGTGGAAGAGGGGGTCTAGATGAGGGTATCAAGGGGGTCTAGTTATTAAGAAAGCCACAAGGGAGGCCAGCTGGAGGAAAGCTTCAGATCAAAGCGGGTCAGCTCCCTGCTGGCTCCCCGCTCCTCCTGTCTCTGACACATTTACGCGGAGATGTTTGAAAGAGCAAACCGGCGTCCAACCCGGCTTTCATCCTGCGCGACGGCCGCAGGTCAGAACGGTGAGTCACCCGCGTGAGCCGAATGGAGCGCGTTTTGACGCTGGCGCAGGTAGTGAAGCAACTGAAGGCAACGCGCGGGCCAGTCATGGCTCCATTAATGGAGTAATTCCTGCAAGTCTGTAAATCACACTCCCAATAGTATTGGGCCATTAGAGGTTCTCTGGGTGTGCTTTGTGTTAGAAATGTCGCCTGGAGCAAAACAGATTGGAGCAGTCGCTATTTATTTAACGCTAAACGCACAACATCGATCATGCATATTGTTACGTTAACTGAAAGATTTTTGGTGCTGTCACACATTTTTTACAATTCAGCTGAAGTGATTGTTTCCAGTTCGTGTCTTTGAATTTCTAAAATATCCCTCTTCATTACCAACAAGAAAAACGGCGTCATTATAGCTTCAATTTCATGTGTTCTTTATTACTCTACAATTGTCTGCTTTAAGACACCTGTTGTTGTTTCTGGGATCTGGTTGGACTTTTTCCTGAGGGTTCCAGGAGGCTGTTTTACCGTAATAGTTTGAAGCTTTGGTTGTCTTTTACATGTTTTACCATTTTTAGCTTGACATGATGTTTTCATGTTCATTATAATCCAGCTGAAGATGATAGATTTGTTTCATTAATCTCTAAGAAATGTTATTAAGCTTTGTCCTTTGACAATAAAGCAGCCGGACCCAAATGCATGTTTTTATTATATTAACCCCAAAACAGTAAAATACTTCTACTATGCTCAGTTGAAGTGTATTAATGTAGGGGTTCCCCAAAACATCGGCTCTGTTTTCCTTAATTTTGATAGATTTTCAATAGGCTGACAATTACATGAGAAGCTGATCTTATTTACCTGCAAAGGTCTGAAAATCAGCCACTGTCCCATTTTGCTCTGCCATAAAAGAGAACTGACTGACTGACCCGCCCACTGGGTCACATGTGCATCTGCCCAGTTAACAATAGTCGCTAACTGTCGGTGTATATAGCGACTTTTTCCAGACAAAAAAAAAATTGTCGTCCAAATTTGGAATCAGCAGTTTGGGCTTTTTAAAGATTGGTGTTTGGCCGGAAAACTGCATCCTACACACCTGTATATTTCTCTTTATTAAGATTTATTATTCTAATAAGATCATTAGACTTCAACTTAGTTTATGAGAAAAATATGTGGGAGTTAGTAATCAACCAAATCAGAAAATTTATGTATTCACACCAAGATTTACTCCATTATAGTATGAGATCAAGGCAGCTTAAAAAACAGAGCAATAATAAAAATGAGCTCTGCTTGTGCAAATTACTAATATAGGAGAGAAATTTGTAAGATCTTAAATTTAACAAGTGTTTATTGTTCTCTCAGGAGCCTGAAGGGGTGTTGCAGCCTAATTTTGATGTTTCTGCTAATCTGAAACAGAAGAGGTGTCAAGTTTAGATTTTCAGAACCAACCAAAGTTTTCAAGTTTCAGCACCAAAGCGGCCACTAAACAAATAATTGAGCAACTTTCTGTGATGCTAATAAAAACCATTTTAACGGTCAGTCCTGGCTTCTGCCCAGCTTCTCTGTGGGTTCACTACTGTTTTTTTTTTCTGTGGTGGTGGGAGTCATCGAAGTCAGTAGTAGCAATGTGTTATGGGAGAGGACACATAAGGGAGACTGATCGGCCAGTCAGATGCATACTTAAAATAACGTTAAGCATACGCAACATCAGACAGCCGATTACTAATGGAGTGCTGTTGGAAGTGACAAATTAAAAAAAAAATCTCAACAGTGTTGCAAAAACAAAACACAGACTCATGACTGGTTTTCTGCACATTTATAGTGTAACTTTGACACGATACATACATTAAATCGACCCTTTATGCATTTCAGCAGAAGCTAAATACGATTGTACCTACAGACATTTAAAACCTTCAAACATAATCATCCAAAGTCTTAAAAGCGTTGATATTTTGGAGATTATGAACCTCAGTGCTGTGAAAAATATTTTTTTTTGACAAGATCTAAAATACATCACACATTCGGAAGCAGTTAAAGTAGGTGAAAGATCAGATCTGATGCTACGCTGGTCGAAATTGGTGACAAACTGATTTTTCAGGGCTGACTGACGGATCTGTCCACCTCTGCATGTGCGCAGTTATCAGTCGTTAACTGCGCACGATTGACAATAGTGTGAAGTTCCCACTGTTAAGTTCCCACTGTTGTGAAGTTCCCACTGTTGGCAACTTCACAACTTTTTCAGACAAAAAAAAAATTAAATCTGTATTGGCCAAAAACAGAATCGGAAGGTCAGGCTTTGTAAAGATCGATGAGTGGGCAGAAAACCACAGTCAGCTGTGCATATGTGTTATGTGAGGTCATACACTCATTGTTGCTGTAAAACTAATTACCCACTGGGACAAGAATAAAGATCTGACAGAACAAGTGTCATTGTTCATAGATCTTTGAACCATTGAACAACAGAATCACATGATTCACCGGTACATTGGAGTTCTCCGGTAGAGTAGAGTTTAGATCGGACCTAAGAAACTCAACCCGACTCAACCCAACCCCATAGGGATTGTGTCTGAGTCTGACTCAACCCGACTAATTAGCTTTAATTACCTACATACCATTTTAATTGAGATTTCACTGCTTTTGCTTTTAGACCTTAATTTGAGTAAGCAGTGGAACTTCTGCCATTTTATAGCTTTTAGTTTCACGTCTTCAAGATTCATTGTGTCGCTTGTAACCACAGGATGAGTCGAGGCCAAATCATCTGGAATGTGTGATTGATAGGAACGGAACAGGGCAGTGTACTGAACATCTGCACCTTATTTTTTGTCTTTCCTCAACAGGTTACGCTGCCTACTCCTATATTTAGACTTTAATAATTCAGTTGACTCAACTTTATATTGTGCATTCTCGTTTGACTGTCTCTGTGCTGGATGTATTGTAAGCCTATTAAACGTTCCACAGAAGACCAAGGCCGACCTGACCCGACTTTCAGGCCGTAAATCTAAACGCTACAGCGCCGGCACAAGATTCCGATCCATTTGACTTTTATTTCGTTGTTGCTCAAATCAAGTTGGAGCTCCTCATCTCCTTGTCCGTTTCTTTAACAGCATGCTGGCCGACAAGCTGAACATGTCTGCCGAGGAGGCCGAGAGATGGATCGTCAACCTCATCCGCAACGCCAGGCTGGACGCCAAGATCGACTCCAAACTGGTGAGACTTCCTGTCCTTCTGTTTGGCTTCAATACTTTATACATTCGCTTTCTGTTATTTTTTTTATTTTTTTATTTTTTTTTTAACTTTGAATGATGTGCTCTTGTGAGGTTATATAGAAAACATCTGTGCTCAAAGCCTTTTTTACGATATCGCGGTATACACATCACAAAGGCTCTCTGTTATTATCAGAACAAACTCCAGCAGTCCTGTAGATGTGTGTACAGAGGAAACGAACACTACAAACCCTGTGTTTGAATTGTTTTTCAGTGCGTTGTCTAATTTGGTCCAATCTTTTTTTTTTTTTTTGTCTTATTATTTTGTGCTTAAGGGTCATGTTGTCATGGGGAACAACGCCATATCGCCTTACCAGCAGGTGATTGAGAAAACCAAGAGCCTCTCGTTCCGCAGCCAAATGCTGGTTATGAACATTGAGAAAAAGCAGGCCGCCAGCAACAGAAACGAGGTGAGTAATGCTCACACCAACACGGCACAAAGCACTCCCTTCCAGCCCGTCGCTGCAGGGCTCCCATAACTCCCATCAACCGGTCAGCTCCAAGGTCAGCGTGAACCTTCAAAGCGCCTCGGAGGAACGCGGCAAAAGAATGTCGATGAAACGAGCGTCAACAAAAAGCTCTCCTTACACAGAGTAGGCTTATAAGAGCAGAGCTGGCGCTTTCATCCTTCCACCTCTCTTCGGAGGCTTAATGACAAGGTAGAGTCCAAGCGGCCATAAAACGAGGCTCGAGCGCCGTGACTCAGCTCGGCAACGTAAATAAGGAGGACGCCCTCGCCGGCGCTTGGCGAACGTCACTCAAAGTGTGGCGTTCCCAGCTCTTAAGACCCTCTGCAGATACCTGGCCTAGGGTCTGCAAATCCCTTTTAAGTCTGTTTGATTTTGACTTTTTTTTTTTTAAATGTTTACCACCGTGCAGATGCTATGGATTCTCTGCATTTCAGAATAATGTTCATGCTTCGCTTCCTGTAGATTTAAGTCGCTTCTACCGCTTTGCCCCAGCTAATTCGTTTTGTGCCAACCAGCATAAAATTAGCTTTCAATGATGTGCATTGTTTGGATTTTCTTTTCAATAAAATTCGTGTGTGGATGTTGGCACCCAAATCTGAAAGGTTGCACGTTCCGAAAACGAAAATAAAGTCACAAAGATTTACTTGGATGTATATCAAAATAATCACCTAATTCGAATTGTTTTTCCTTATGTTTGGGCCAGGAATGAATTTCAAAAAGTCCAAATGAAATATCTTGGTTTATTTGAACCCATAAATATAACAGCCTCCAGGTTCCTCATGCGTCGCTGCAGACATCAGAGAGTCGCCCACATACCCATGGTTTTCACAAATATGTGACAAAAGAAATTTAAAATTATGTTACCTAAAAAGCGGAGGTATTGTTAACTTTGCGTACTGTGATAAGACACAAGTTGTACAATAATTATGTGCCATTTGCTCGTTTTAACATTTTAAAAGGGCAGTATTATTTAAACTTGACTTTTTTTAAACTTTACCTCATGTTGTAATGCTATTCCCCCACAAAAAATATGTCTGGAGTGTTATCTTAATTCCTTCACGTATGTTTGAGAAAATGCTTTAATCTCCCGTGGCAACCATTCTGCTGTGCAGAATGCCTGGGTGGACCTAGCTCCGCCTTCGAGGCACAGCTCCTCCTCAGAATTGCAGTTTCCAAGCTCCTTGCTTCCGACTCACAGAGCAGCCCTCCCTCCGCGCATTCAGACTAGCCAACAGCACATCTGCTGAACTCATTATATGAGTTACTTCTCTGTTAAACGCTGTTTAAAAATCATTAAGGGGTTGATAGAGGAGCCATGTTGTGATGATTTCCCGAAGGTGGAGTTTCAGAAAGAGCAAGAGCTTCTTAAAGACACATTGACCCAATTTTAAGACGCAAGTTATAGAAGACTTATAAGAAGTCTTCTAAGTCTTCTTATAAGTCAACAATAGAAGACAACAATAAACAACAATACAACTGTTACAACAATTTTATAACAGCCAAAGTTTGATTGTGATATAAAATTGCACCATGTGGCTGGAAAATATACAATACTGCCCCTTTAAATGAAAAGAAAATAATCTGTTACCCTAGCAGTACTTTCAACTTGACAGCCACTTTAACCAAAGTTAACCGAAATCTCTCACATGAGCCATGGATCCCTGCAGTTCCTCCAGAGTAAATGTGACTTTCTCGACTGCTTCTCGTAACGAATACCTTCGCCAGTCACTTTGACCTCCATTAACTGGAACAGACGGGTTCTGTCTTTTACCTGACTGTTATGTTACCGCTGAAAGCTCCTTGCTTACTCTCCTGTCTATTGTTTGAACATCTGCAGCTGGAGCGAAGCCACAAAACGGTCTAGTTAAAAACCGGCCCGCCTCATTAGGAAGTTTTTCTAATTAGACAAAAGAGGCTGCAAACAACTTGCAGAGCACCACTCCATCCTGCTGTCCTCAACACTACAAATCACTTACATTTAGAGAACATTTACTGCCTGCCATCTGGGCGGACTGCTTCAGGTCGCTGTCAGCCACCCAGCACTCACCAGCAGAACACACACACACACACACACACACACAGACATTTCCCAACAAGCGTTTTTAACTGCCTGCACATGTATTTTGCTTTTTCACATTTCCCCACATTTAACGACAAAACGTTTGGTTTTGATCGACCCCAGTTACCTGCAAAAAAAAAAAAGAGTCTAATTTCATGTTGTTGTTTTTTTCTTCTTTCTTTTTTTCCTCTCAGACACCAAACTGGGCCGGCCAGGAAGGCGGGTTTTAACTACCCGGCGACGACGGACCACACTTGTCTATCAAGAACGGAAAATAAAAAATAAAAAAAAACACAACAACCAAACACGCTGTACTTTTTTATGCTCTCGGTTCGAGTCATCACCAGCTCAATAAAAGTGACCAGCGAAACCGTTTTCACCCCGTGATTGCCTTATTTCTGGACTCCGCGAGCAGCCACTGAGGTTGAAGCGGTCGGTCTGCCTTTTTTAATGTTTTTTAAATGTTTTTTGTATCAGTAACACTTGATGAAGTTTTAATGTGCACATCGAGCCGCCGAGCAGGACAGTCGGGCGCGTGCGATGCGCCTCGTGAGTGCACGCCGATGATGAACGGCTGTTTAGTCTGTGAGGTTTTATGGTGTTTTTAGCGGTCCGCTTTTTTGCCGTGGGGGGGGGGGGGGGCGGAGGTGCAAACGGAGGCCATGTAGGGCTAGCCACGGTCACACACTCTGCCAGTCATCCTGTCCATCTGAGGACACCAGGGAGCCATAAAGCACCATTAGCCAGACGGACACCATCGTTTTAATGTCCCGTCCCACCCCCGCTGCTCTTTCGCTCTGCTTTTAACCTTCTCATAACTCAGTACTCTTGTTGCCCCCCTCCCCTCAATCACCCCCTCCGCCCCCTTTACTCCTTCCTACTTTATTGCGCTTGCTCGCAAACAGCTTGTTACTCCTTCTTATGGCTGTAATTTTCTCCTTATGTGTAATTTAACAACTAAACAAGGATTTTTTATGTCAAATACACCTGCTGTTTAGGGTTAAATCAAAAGTCAGCAGAGGGCAGCATGTCTTGCATCACCTGTGTATATATGTGTGTGTGTGTGTGTGTGTGCGTGCTTCACCCACAAGCGGACTCCTTAACAGATGTATGACTTTGTTCCGTCCAGAGGAGACAGAACAGACCAATAATTGGTGCTTTTCTCCTTTTATTTTGGACCATAATGCGTCACAGACTCGCCGGGTTGATAAACATAACTGCACTGTGGACTAAAGAATAATACCTGCTCTTTCTACCAGTTTTCTCCCCAAACACCCAAAAAAAAACCTGTGCTTTATTTATTTTAGCTAGTTTATTCAATCTGAAACATAAGATAATAATTGTTACATTCGATATGTCTTGGAATTCCTTTTATTGTAACCCGTTTAATCAGAAGGTTTTGCGCGCACTAACAGTTTTTGTGCACGCTTTGTCCTTAGAGCTGCATAATGGAAACGTTTTTCTTCAAAATCGAAATCGTGTTCACTTCTGCAAGGAGGAGCTGTCATCTGCAGAGCGCAAACTGCTGCAATGATAAAAACTGAGACCGATGACAATCTGAACGGAAACTCAAAAATCGGATCTTTATCTGATCAGTGGACACATCATACCAAAGTGTCGCTGCAGACCACCTTCAATAAATTTGAATATTATTGAAAAGTCGATTTATTTCAGGAGTTTTTATCACTAAGTGAAAGACATTATATAGACTAAGTACACACAGATGGATGTTTGGACGTCTTTATTCCTGTTCATTAGGCAGTTTGAATATATCAGACCAATAAAAACATTTTAAATACAGAAATGTATCCTTACTGAAGAGTTTAACTCCTACTTAAAGGTGGTCAATTTTCAAAAGGTAAATGAAACAAAAATATAAACTGTAGTAAAAGAAACATTTTACACAAAATTCGAAGATTTTAATTTGCCAGTGAAAATCTCACCCTCACTTTGTATCGTTCTTGTATTGAAATAACTCGGCCACGTTTTGGACACCTCTACTCAAATTTGTTTAGATTAATGCCAAAATATTTCCACACCAATTTATATGAAACCCTTTGAAATAAAGATTATCTTAAACTCAGGCACGCGAGTCAAATTTTGTCCTGTGAGGTAGTCCCAGGTGAACTAGCCCGCTGGTACACGGCTAATATCAAAACCTCTCCGTGCCTTGCTGGTGTGTCGGCATATTAATCAGGAACCATAACAATTTGACTTTCATTGCCTGCATTTCATGCTACTAGCTCTCTCATTGGGATATAATGACCAAACAATTTTACTCGACAGGTTGTTGCTAGGAAACCAAAGAGCAAGTGAACGAGTCTTTGTGAGGTTGAGCACTGATTTACTCTCTGCCTACATCCCCCAGAATGCTGTGCTGTTGTGGCTCATAGTTCAGGGATATTATATAATAATCTGTCAGACATATTATCTGATGATATTGTCTATCTCGATATTGTTAGAAAATTATTGTTCAGCCCTAGCGACACCTCAGAGACTGATTACCTGAGCTGTTAAAAAGTATAAATTATATTCTTGAAGTGCCTCACTGATAAGTTGCCATATATATATAAATTATATATAATTTATATATATATATATAATCCTTTCATCTGTTCTTTAGACTTCTATCAAATGACCTTCATCGGCAGATAAAGATCAGCTTTCTAGCTGAACCCTGGTCTCCATTGTGATTATCTTTGTACGTATATGGACCGCAGTGGTTTATCTCTATTTTAAAATGTCATGTTGGGTTATTTCTGAATCGTTGACATTTCAGAGATTCTGACTTTTACGACGCCAACAGGTTTTCTTTCTTTTTTTCTTTTTTTCCCCCCCATCTTCTTCTCTCTGTTGTCCTTTTCTTTTGTTCAAGAAAACTATGACAAAACCCACAATGAAAGCCGTCCAGCCTGGATCCCCGGTGAGCCGAGTGCACGCGCCGCTCTCCCCTCATTGCCGTTATGGCACCGAGGGCTCCGGGCCAGACCATCCAAATGCTGACGTCACCGCCACTTGTGTGCACTGCAACAAGCGAGGAGGTGGGGGCGGGGGGAGAGGGTGAGAGGGCAGAGTGATTGGTTTACCGGCCCCCTTTTTCCGTGACACATCATGAAAATAAAAGTGCCAGAGGGCCTAAATTATCACATTCACCTTAACCGTGCACCCTCGCATGTTGTTGTAGAGAAGAATCCAAACCAGCAGCGCAGCCTGTGGCTGCAACAGCCACGCTGACCGCTGTGTCTGTCACTGCTCTCTGGACAGACAAATAAACAAAAGCCAGCACAAAGGTCACCAAAGGTTTCCGAAACTCCTTTTTTTAAACAAAGATCTTCCCCTCAGAGAAGATTTTACAACCAGAGGCTTTTTGCCCCTTCTCCTTCTTCTTCTCTGGTTTTTGCCGTTTAAACTGAAAAAAAAAAAAATACACAGACCATGCAAATGAAAAGACAGGAGGCCTTTTGTCATGTCACCGGCACAGAAAGTAGCCACTCTGTGTTCGAGAACGTTCTTTTCTTCACCACACACTGGCAGAGTCTCTCACTTGGACGACGTTGCTTTCACATAAAAATAATTTCCTCAAATAAATAAAAGATTAAGTGCCACACCTAGTGGCTGAAAGGAGTAGAGCAGTGGTTTGCTCGCGCTCCAAGAGGATTGAAGCTGAGAATATTACCACCAATATCCACTTATTAATAACCTCTGTCAGTTAGTCACAATCTGGTTTTATTTGAAATTTAGTTTGTTTATTATTTTTATTCATATGCCTCCAGGGTTTCGGTGTCTTTCAGATAAGGTAAAGGAGAGGATGGCCACCTTTATATCTCTAAATTTGTTGAAATATTTAGTGCAGCTACACCTTTGTGTCTTCTGCAAATCAATGATTACAGTGGGTCCGGTTGCCTTATGGTTTCAAGACATATTTGCTCCACAGAGCAGGCAGAGAATAGTTTTAAATGGAAATTTTTATTTTTAAAAATGTTATTAAAAAATGAAGAGAAAAGAAAATCTTGAATATCTGAAGAAGCATGAGGAGAGGCGTCAATTATTTTTAAATTAAAAACATCTTAACATGGATAAAGAAAAAATATTTAACTGTCAAATCCTGATTTTTTCCCCCCCCCTTTTTCAAACTATTTTAATCTCTGACCCCCTAAACAGATTTGTGACCCTGTTTGTGTAGTGAGCACACATTGACTTCAGAAATGAAAACTCAAATCTTACTGTTAATTTATCAGAGAATGAGTGACGAATTTCAATATGAGCTGAAAATTCACTGGTATAAAGGAGTCATTTCTCTAAGCCGGAGCTACGGTTCATGTAAAATCTGCCTCCAGATGTATAAAAGTTAATGTCGATAAAAATAATTGCAGGTCGTTGTTTTATAGTTAGGTATGAGATGAGTACTCATAAAAAGTTAGAAATCTGAAGTACATTTTGACCAGATCATATCCATTTAGGCTAATTGACTCTTATGAAATATGATTAATTATGAGCCCTGATAATAGATACTGCTTACAGAAATCGGACCACAGTTCTTACAGTAGGTTAGGAGTAAATGTATTGACTCAAAATCCGCAGTTTGAAATGTCCTGAAGCAGAAAGTTGCATCTTGTGCCTGAAAAAGTCAAGCACAAAACAACAAAAAGCATTTTACGTTAGCATAATGCAATATGCTAACGAAGATGATGCATTATTGGTTGGTGTAACAACTGGTGGGTGATGTCCTTAATAGATTTGCCATTTTTGGAGTGAAGTTGTTAATTTTACTTGTAGAAAAACAATGTCATATTGGAGAATTTGTGGTAAAGAGTGCTACAAAGCTAATATCTAATCAGACCTGCTACATTTCTAGGCTAATTTCAGAATTTTTCAAATCGTTCGTGAAAACATCATGCCTGTGGAAGATGTATATATAGTAGCAGATATCAAAGATGTACACTTTTTACAGTCTGCCTTACAAGATCTGGCAAAGTACAACGGAAAGTAGCGTAGCACAAAATCCAATAGATTATTGCTGCTGATGGAGCGGATTAATCCAGCTACCAGCCTCGACTAGTTTAAGATTAATGTAACGCAGAAGTTTCTCAGCTGAGAAAATACTAATTTCTTTCAGGTGCAGTTAATGTCCGCTAATATAGGACTGGATAGGAATGTGATTTTATGTGTTTTTATGTTTAAATGGTTCTATCATCTTAGGATTTGATTATTACTACTTCTTTTTTTTTCTTTTTTTTTTTTACAAACTCATAGCAACAAATTACAAAATAATAAGAAAAAGAATAAACATTTTTCATTTAAAAATGACCGTCACCCCCATCCCCCCAAAATCCCATTCTGATTTGGGCCCTACAAATTCTTGGATCGCCTCTGCATGGATTTGAAAAGACATTCAATATGTTAAGATCGTCTAAAATTAGCAGCCAGTGGAAAAACAAGAGAAACTCAAGAATAGCACATGAACTTTTTCCCCCTTCTCCTTAAATATCTTCCAACTTTTCACGCTCACTAGGACCCTGAGGCAACCTCGAACCGGCCAAGTGTGGCTGGCTGGATGGATGGATGGATGGATGGATGGGTGGGTGGGTGAGTGGGTGGTTTTGGGGGGTTAGCGGAGGAGCTGATGAACAGAATACCCTCCTCAACATTTTAAATGAGAGGCTGGAAGCTGGAAATTTCCGCACGTGACAGCGACGCAACAGCTCGGCTATATGAGGAAACCGGCGGAGAGCATCAGGACCATTCAGCCACACATCAGGGCGCACGACGCACACTCACCACCGTCTCCAACTCCCAAGACATTCTTTTTTTCTTTTCTTTCTTTTTTTTTCTTTTAAAGCGAAGACGGGCACGCCGCGAACAGGGCAGACCGAAACCGGCCGAGAAACTCAGGTTAAAAGCGAGTGCAAGACCCAAAGAGAGCTGGAGGAAAAAAAAGAGAAGGACCGGCCCTCCCTCCCAATTCACCTCCTTTTTCTTCATCCCTCCTTCTCGGACCTCCACTCTCCAGACGCGAGTTCCTCACAGTCTCTCAGAGAGAGAGAGGGATGCTGCGTGTTGCTCAGCCGCACTTGCACTCAGACGGAACCTAGAAGCGGAATTACACTTCATCTTTTTTCTTTTTCTTGAGAAGTGAACTGGCGGTGATTGTGGGCTGCTGTTACGCACCGTTTCGTGTTCAGCTTTTAGGGGGTTCGAATCTGGACATTAACACACAGAAGAGTCTCCGCTTTCATCTTCCACGATCACAAGAAGGTGTTGATTTCGTTACTCTCTTATCACACCTTTATTTTTCCCCCTCCCCTTTCTTTCTCCAGCACGGACACTTTTTCTTCTTTTTCGTTTTTCATTATTAACTTAAGAATCATCAGCGTGCTTTAAAAAAAAAAAAAACATGCTTCCAGCCGAAGACATGATGCCATGTCGCGTCTCTGACGTTTGACACATTTTTAAGGATCCGCCAAAAATAAAAAAATAAAAAAAGAAACTGGAGAAATTGGACCAAAAAGAAAAAAGAAAAAAAAGTCAGAGAAGTTCTCTTAAGTTTCTTTTTCTTTTCTCTCTGTTTTTTTTTTTTTTTTTTTTTTTTTCTTTTTATTGGAGTCCAAGCAAACCAGACCGACCGTCCCGATGCAGTTTCGACTCTTCTCATTTGCCCTGATCGTCTTGAACTGTATGGAGTACAGCAACTGTCAGGCGCCGTCGCACCGCTGGAGGAGAAACAAGAGAGGTAACCCAGAGTTCAAACCTCGTGTGTTTTCAGATGTGCATCCAGGAGACGTGACACTTAACAGACTGTTATAGTGCACTAGTAGATTGAAAGTGTTAACATTGTCTTTTTCGTAGCCAGTCTAATATAGAGGTACGGTGTGCGTAAAGTGAGCGGAGAGAGAGAGAGAGAGAGAGAGAGAGAGAGAGAAATATCCAATATGTGAGGTGAGAGCAGCCGATCCAGAACTCTCCAGAAATTCTCCCTTCTGGGAAAACACCATACTTTCAGAATCTCATTAAACGTGTAAAAAAGAGAGGGGGAAAAAAACATTTTGAGAAATATTTTTGTCTCTCAAACACTTTATATTAGGAGCAATTATTGGTGCGTAAAATACGCGCAGGATTACGCGCGCTCTCTAAAACGATTTAGCACTTCGAAAACACGCTTCTCCCTCATGCCCCCCGCCCCCCTCCCCAATTTCCTCCATTTCATTTTTCATCATCGTGCATTTGCTTATTTCAGTAGTTAAATATGTTGCTGATCGGGCACGTCCGAAATAAACTGGGGTGCCTACAGAATCCCAAATTCAAGACTTCTGAACCGCAACATCTCTCCGTCCATCCAGCCTCCCTCTCTCCTTCCCTAAGCTGGTTTTAATTGATCTCATAACCACTTTGAACAGTTGGTCGGAAACCTGCATGACAATCGCTCAGCGGAGGCGCTGGAGTCGAGCCGGGGGGGATCAGCCCCTCTGTAAACACCAGCCTTTTGCTGTGAATGAATGAGGAGACAGTCGGATTAGGGAAAAGTAACCCTCCCCGCCTCCCTTTCCCCCCACCCCCTAAACCCTCCTCTCCCTCCTCCTTCCACCTCACTCACACCCGTGACATAACCTATCACCGGGATCAGAGCGAGCGGCGAAGAGAGTTGGGACAGGGAGACGGGGGGGAAGTCACCGGAGAGTGAAGATGGGGAGGAGGGTGGAGGATACGGTGGGTGGGTGCTTGTAAATACTGAGGCAATCACCAATTTAATCATATGCGCTGCGTGCCAGGGGGTGGGGGGAACCTCCACACTCTGCGAGCCCTCCGCTGCCCATCTGCAAATAATCAGGGCAATCACTGCGGGGTACTGGCACACATGCGGCTCTCAGCTCCCTCTGTGTGTTTCTTTCTCCGTGCGCTGTGTGATCTGGCGTGCAGGAGACGGTGTGTCACGGTCTGATCCGTTTTTTCAAAGAGCTGTTCAGAAGAAGAAGGGGGGCAGGGGGATCCAAGAAATGCAGGGTATGGTCAAGCATATTTTTTTTTTTGAAAGGGGGGTGGGGGGGTTTTATTTGTGAGGGAGAGGGAAGAAGGAAGAGGTGGTGCTGCTGGGTTCAGGAGGAGTAAGGATGAGATCAAGAGGTTAACTTGCACAGTTGACCTCAAGAACAGATTTTTCCGTGAGTGCAACCAGCTTAGAAGAAGAAGAAGAAAAAAAGATGCTACACTTAAAAAAAAAAAAAAAAAAAGCTATCCAGATGCATGAGGTTTAGTAGCAGGGCCGGTCCAAAGTTGCACGAGGCCCAGAGATGTGTTTTGTACAGGGGCCCCACTACCCACTGCTACTGACCTCTGCTTTGCATTGTCCCTGATTGACAGATACCGTTTTACATTTTTCATTGACAGAAGGAGTCTACAGCACTAGCATGGTTGAGTTAAACAGACAGAGTTGCTGCATGTGAACTGTAAAAACAAACATTGAGTGGTTGTTGTTGCTAGTGATCGAAAGGCTGAACCAAGTCTGACTTTCAATCATTTTGATTGGGCTAAATTTGAATTCAATCTACAGTTGTGGAAAGTTGTGGTTTTCATTTCCTAATCATTACTAGCTAACGTTGAGAAGCCCTTAGTGTACTGTAGATGTTCAGATGGCATGATATTAGTTGTGTAGACTTAATCAGTTTCACGCCCTTTGTCACTTCTACCACAATGATTCTACAGAACTGTTGTGTAAAGCTGCCAACATCAAACATCAGTTCAGATCAATTAGATTATGACTTTTGAACCTTTTGTTTTTACCCTGTTGGAAGTTCTTTTGGGACTTCCAGGCCAGCAGGGGGCTCTAAGGAGTCTAAAAAATTCACTGGGGTAATGACAGATGCTGGGTTTTAGCCAATGTAGTGTGTGACTGTCTGGTCATGTAGTTTTAAACACACCACAATTGCACTGCATTTGCACACACACAAAAAAATCCAGGAAGTCAAACATTAAGTCAATGGAAATGTTTCTAAAAGTGAGAGAGAAGCTGACCTTATTTCAGCCAGCAGACCAGCAGTGTGCAGCAAACGAAGGGAAAGCAGCAGTGTTGTGGTAAAGAGCATAGTACCATGACCTTAACGACTTTTAAAAACAAAACCGTTTTACGACATCAGCACAAAAATCTATGACATTATTTTATGCGTTTATTTCAGACAGAACAGCAAATAAATTCTTATTTCAGTTAAAATATTATGATTGTTATGGTGATAATCATGTGCAACATGAATTGAATGTTTCTTTGCCACTGGAATTTTCCAAAACAGCTAAATATGTTACCATTGTAAGTGAGGGGAAAGTGTGGTAGCTTTTTTTTCTTTCGGCCAGCTGACCAACAGTGTACAGGAGAGGTGGGATAGGATTTTGAGTAAAAAAAAAAAACTTGACTCAATGTATTTTGGGGAAAAAATAGCAACTTCAAGCAAAAAAAAAACAACCCCAAAACAAAACAAAAACACACACACACACAAAAAAAAAACAATTATGCTTTAATTTCAAACAAAAAAGCAACAGTTCCCCCCTCCCTACCGTTTTAATTGGGTTATTATAGTTATATTGTTGCTATATCTTTACTGAATGTCCCTGAATTTTGCCTCCTGACATTTTTCAAAAAAATACAATTTTGTCTTTGTTAGCAGGCTAAAAGCATGGGAACTTGTTCAGCCTTCTGGCTGGCAGTGTGCAGCAACAAGTGGGGAGGGGGCGTGAGCATGACAACACTTTAGCTCTCTATGTTCGTTAAAACGAATCTAAATTGTGGAATCAATCACATCCGTTTTCAAGCTAACTTTTTAAAACTTTGACGCCGTTAGCTCGCTTAATGCCTAGCTTAGCGCTACGTGAACTTGTCAAAAGCACACGGTTGGCACCTTCAATATTACCATTACGCTTTCAGTACTTGCTGCTTCTTCTTCTTCTTCTTCTTTATTTTATCTTGCTCGCTCTAGCCAGACGGGCTCGTGCAGGGAACCCGTCCAGGCACGCCTCGGACTCAGGACACTCTCCTCACCCCGTGTGCTCGGCTGTCTCGGGTGATAGCAAATCACATCCCGCACACCTTTTTTTTTTTTTTTTTTACAGACGTCTTATTTAATTTGCATGGCAGAGATAGAGAGACTGAGAGCTTTCTGTCATTGATACGCGGCGCTCACGTCGCCACAAGACTCTGAGGTGGGAAGGATAGAGATAGAGATGCCAGCGTAATTAGGGGAAAGCAGGAGGGGAGGGGGCAGGTTGAGGCGTAAAACAGACAGTGTGTGTGTGACTTCAGCGAAGACCAGATTGGGATCTTTGTGCGGTTTCTTGGCTTATGTTGTCTTGCTCGCACACAGCATGGCATGACCCAACAACCCATTCGGCTGCGGTAAGCGTACACGCACTCATCTCTCTCTCTTTTTTTTTTTTTTTTTTTTTTTGCAAATGTGAACCAGATGACGAAACATATTAAATTTACACCTCCTTTAGCTCTCATCCTGCCCACTAGAAACAGGAAAGCGATGCCAATGAGCCCTGCTATGATATCATAGCAAGACACGGGGGGATTACTTTTCATTTTTTATTCTCAGGCTAATGATGCCACCTGCTGACTACATAAAATCAGGCCGAGTAGCGGGCAGCCCTGCCTGAAGGGACAGAGAAGCACAGTGGGGCCCTAAGATGTTTAAGCAGGTAATGAATAGGTAACAGCAGTTGCAAGTGGTGAAAAGTTGCCATGTGATACAGTTAACCCCTTCCACTTCATATACAGAAACCCCGAATCTGAATTCCCGGCAGGCCCCGGCACGTTCTGGGATCATATTCAGCTGTGTAATCTGTAGCTCTGCTGCATTTCCAGATGTTTTGTGAAGGACAAAAAGGGACTGAATGAAACCAGTAGTTGAGGTAGTGAGTCCAGAGAGGCTTTATTTTGTTACTGGGTTGCATGTGGTCTGCTTTTGCAGCGAAAGGAAAGGAAGAAATTTGTTTTAATTTGTTGCCTACAAATCCTTTCTGTCCGAGGGGAAGGGAGAATGATGAAATAATCTGTCTCCAGGAACTCGAAAAGTTTCTACTTTTTACAATATTTGACTCTGTATGTAGTTGTATGTAGGTATGTGATTCAGGACTTTAAATGTGAGACTTTGTTCAAATATTTAATAACCATCTTAAGAAAATCAAGACAAGCTCATAAATGCCTGAGACTTAAAAAGAAACATTTCTGATAACTTATTTATCCATACAATGAACTATATATTAATTTTATGAGCAGTTTATCAAAAATGAGTGCTGCATGCAGATATTAGTAGCTTTTGCTAAGCAGGTAAAAAGCTAATATAATTTTAAAGGAATTGTGGGAGTTGGAGTTAGTGTAAAACGTTTCCAGTCCATGAGCTGATACAGGGTTTATGAAAATAAATAAAGGTTTTAACAAGATTTGGGGAAAAAACACAAGTATTCAGGTTTATATCCTTCTTGCTTAATATAGGTTTTACAAAATCCAAACTCCCAGCTATCCAGTCGTGGTTTGACCACAGCAAAAAAAAAAAAAAAAGTCATGCTTTACCTTAGCTTTAGCTTCCGAAGCCCCGAGGGTGATGCTAACGTCAGCGTCTTTGGCAGCTAACGGTTAGCCAGTTGCTCTTTTCGCACAGCGCTTAACAAATCTCTCCTAGCTTGTCCTCGTTTCTGACACTGTTAATTTTTTTTGTACGTTTTAAAAAAATCCTCCCAACTTGAATGATTTAACCGTGATAGAGTTCTTCTGCTTTTACTGTCAAGTGTTGTCAGCTGGTTTTACATACAGTGTTTCTGTAATACAGCCAAACAACAACTCCACCACTGTTTCCTGTCTTGCTTCAAAATAAGAGAAAGATGCATCCGTAGCGACTGTCGAGCTTTGAAGCACTCACCTCCATAACAACTGGGACTAGAAAAGTAACTTAGGCTTCGTGAGACAGACTTCACTTTGAGGTGACATAATGTAAGGGTTTAATATCATAAGGTCTCGTGGCCCAAACCCTCATTACAAACCTTACTTCAGTTAGAGTAATAACTTGATAGAAAAGTAAGGCAGTAAAAACCATTATATTTTTCCTTTTTATACAATTTTAATATGTTGGTTACTCTGACTGGAAGAGCTTTGTTTCTTTCCCAGCCATAACAGGAAGATGATTGGTGGCGCACTGCCTGTAACCTCTGTTTCGCATGAAAATTATAGCACCCTGTGTAAATAAGCATCTGGTGGGTTGGCTCTCAGGTTATTAAAAAATGGCATTCACATAACATATTATGAAGATTTTTTTTGAGGTGGGGGGAAGGGGGGATTTGAGTTGTTTTAAGATGGTAGAAGTCTGGCCCTTCTCAGACTAGCAATTAGTTTCGAAATCACCAACAGAGCCAACCACCGTAGGTAAGATATTAACCGCTAATAATTTTTAAACTGAACCTCACTACAAAAACCCTTAGCTTTTCCTTACAGTTACCCAGACACATTGCCCTCTATTTATTAGCCCTGGAAATCAAGTCTGTGTGTGCTGAAAGCTCTCATCAACTCCCAGGCCTGTGGGTGTAAGTGTTAATGTTGGAACCCGGCACTTCGGCGCAATATTATATGTTGATTAAGTGCCTGAGGGTGATGGGGAAGGGAGCTCTCCAAGAAGCTGCTGTGAGACGGACCTTTCCCCGTTTTTTTTTTTTTTTTTTTTTTTTTTGGAAAAAGTGAAAAAGCTCCGCTCGATGGCACCGGCACCTTCTCCGCAACAAGGCCACCTCACACGATACCTTCCCCGATCCAGGTGTTTTCATCCCTCTCCCTCCCCCCCGCATCCCAACACTTTGCGCTTATTCCACCCATAAAACAGGGATGTTGTGCCGTTTCATTTATCCCGGGCACAAGATCGGTCACTTTCACGGAAAGTTCAGACATCGTCCGGTTTTTATGACGTAGCTGAATGCCAAAGGTCCTCCTTGTCTTTTTTTTTTCTTCCTCCTCTCTCTCTCTTTCCTAGAGGGACAAAAAAGGCATATTTAAGCAGATCAGCTGGTAATGGCTGAAAGTGAACAGCATCACCTGAGAGGGATTACAGCGGGTCGAACCTTGACCTGAGCTCGGGCTCTGGCATCAAAACAGAGCTCTGTTTTTTTTTTTTCCTCTCTCCCAAGCTTCCACAAGTGTGTGTTTGTGGGAGAGGGAGAAAAAAGTTTCGGGAACAGGTGGATTTTCTTTTGCAGACATCCACGAATCCTTTTTTCTTCCTTGAACAATCACACAAAGTGTGTTTGTATTTGGAATGCCACTCAGGATCATCAATCACTATTTTTAAATCACATTTAGTCATCTTGACCTACAAAAAAAAAAAAAAAGTTGAGAAAGACTAGCTCCTTGTTTGACCTGTGTGTCGATCCTGGCCTGGAGTGGAGCTCCTGGTCCGAGTCACACTGGTATCAGATGAAACCATGAGAAAGGATCCTCAGTGCTGAAAACCCCAGTAAGGGAGGAAAAGAAAATATGGAGTGGCATGAACTTTACCCTTGAGATACAAACACAGACTCCTTTATGGACACTATTTCATTGTGTTCTCCCTGGAAAATGTAGTTCTCACAAAAAGGTGATTGAATCTGAAGAAATCTACCTTTTTTTTCTTTGGTAAGATTAGCAATTTATCCTCCATATAATCGAATTGATACCTAACCACAAACTTCAGTGCATTTTATTGGATGTTTTATGTGCTAGACCAAAAAAAAGTATATATATATATATATATATATATATATATATATATATATATATATATATATATTAGAGGTGTGCCGATCGATCGGTCACCGATCATAATCGGGCCGATTTTCGTGAAAAAGTGCATGATCGGTGATCGGCGATCATTGTCTCTTTTACCGATACCGATCACCTGCTTCTCATTTCCCAGCCTGCCTGTGCAGCTGGTCTCCTCTTTCCTTCACTCTGCGCAAACGTGCAACAACAAATCTTAAGCGATGTGTAACTATAACGCACTGAGTGAATGGGGAAGTTTGCGTGTTGCTGCGGAAAATTGAAGCACGTCAAAATGCATCAACACAACGAAGCTAATACGACATAAAAACAATGCCATACTTGACGGGGTTTGGCTACATCGAGGCTCACTGCAGTAAAAAAGACATACGGAGGATCAGATAGCAGGTAAAGCAGCGCACAGCTAAAAACACTCACCCGGATTAGCATGACGGTCAGAAAGCTAAACAAATAACCCGCAAAAATATTTAAGTCTTCGAGCTGCGATGTAAGACGCTGGTTCTGCTCTCGCTGTTGAACCCCTGCTACGCTACAGATAGCAATATTTCGTGACTCTCACACCGAACCTCTGCTTAAAGCTGCAGCATCTAACTTAAAAAAATACATTTTACCTACATATTAAAACTTCCGCTGTCCTAACATGAGACAAATAATCTCTGAAAAAATAATCGATCTCCTCCCTGTCCTGCATAATTACTCCGCTCAGTCAGAAACAGCCAATCAGAGCTAGCAGTAATCAGCTAGCCGCCATGCTAACAGGAAGTTTTCATTCAGTAACTCTGGATTGTTTATTGTAATGGATCCTGTATTTGCCTTTGAATGTTAAGTTTTATACTTGAACTTTTTGGCAATGTTGAGAGGTTTTATGCCTTCATATGTTTTCAGTCTGTTAAAGATAGCACTACCAATAGCAGTACAATTTGCACAATGCCTGTTTTGTTTAGTTTTCTTCTTGGAAAAAGTTATTAAAAACAAGTTTTTGTCTAAATTAAGGTGAATTCATGGTTCCTTTTTCCACATAATGTAACCGGTAGTGTTTATGATAAAAAATAAATAAATAATAATTATGTGATCGGTATCGGTGATCGGTATCGGTGTATCGGCCATCATGGGTGATCGGTATCGGTATCGGCAGGAAAAAACCTGATCGGCACATCTCTAATATATATATATATATATATATATATATATATATATATATATATATATATATATATATATACCGAAAAGTGTAGTGTCCATTTGCATTCAGCAAATCAGTCAATCCATCAGTGAAGTTCATTTGTATAGCACATTTCAGCAACAAGGCAGCTCAATGTGCTTCACATCATGAAAACATAAAAGTGTCATAAACACATCCTACAGTAACCAATTGTGAAACCAGTAATGAACATAAAACTTTTTCAAGTGCCATCACTAAAAACACCAATCTTTTTTTTTTTATCCTTAAGCAGCCTTGGTTCACGGTGGCAAAACATAAAACTGCTCCCACGTACTCAGGCGTTTTGTGATCCTTCCGCTGTCAGTGGACAGTTGAGATTTCTCATTACAAATTCCTTAATTTCCCACAATCCAAATGGACACAAGCTTGATGAGCTAGTTGTAAGCCTGGCCTTGTTTCTTCTCCAGCAGAGGCAGTCACACTGACTGCGCTGACTTATCTCAGTGTCGCATACAAAACTGTTTGATGGGAACAATGTTTCCTGCTGAGATGTTTCCTGTGTGGATCAGTACGTTGCCAAGTACGCGTCTGCGGTCGTTAATATGTACCGAACATGTGCATATTTGGCAGATACCTTAATTGAGTTTGCGCGAACCATTGAGGAGTGAAGTGCACCTCACGTTGTTAGCAGCAATGAGAAATTGCTACCGCGAATCTTACACAAATTTTTGCTAGTTAGCCAAAGTGTGAGTGAGTTAGTTGATGCTACCAACCTTTCTTAGCCCAGCTATCCTAAGAGCAGGGGTCGGCCTAGCACTTAGGTTAGCCCAGCTTTGACAATGAACTTAGCTAACCTAGCTAAACCTAGACCAAGTTAGCTGGTAGGATGTGCGGGTCTGAACCGGAATTCAGTGAAATTATAAATTATAACATATTATAGCTTATTTTCTATTGACAGTGATCATGTGTGAAACATGTAAGATATCATTCTTGCTTTATTTCCCAACCCTTGTCTCAAGTCTTTTGTAGCCCCTGAAAGGTCGTCTTCCTGGATCATTTCATGTCTAGCTCCATCTTCCTATCATTTCTGTCCATTAGAACAAAAGTATTCCCATGGCATGTTGCCTTCACAGAAGGCCTGTGGCCTAACTCTGCTTACTCTATTTACTGACTGAATGACTTTTGAAAACAGCTGGTTGGACTTGACTTTATTTGGGTGTACCAGAATAAAAGAGGCTGAAAACCTAATTGGAGGGGAGTAAGGGAGGCTTTGGAAAAAATTAAACTCAAATGTTCCATGTTGTGTTGGTCTATCGCGCGCGCACACACACGCACAAAAATCTAATAAAAGTTGTTGAAGTTAATGAATTTAAAGTGGCAAAAGTTGGAAAATTTCTAAAGAAGCAAAACATTTTTAGCAAAGCTTATGTTGGACTATTTTATTTTTTATTTTTTTCTCACCTATCAATTCCCCGGATTCTCCTGGAAGTAACCCTGCAAAGCCTTGGAGCGTTTCTGTTTTTCTGGAGGGGACTCTCTCTTCCACCCTCTGTCGTTGTCATCAGAGGATGCCTAATGCTAGTAAAGCCAAGCGCCAAACACATGGTTTTGATCCCAGACTACATTTTACCACGCAGTAAAAGCTCATTTTGTTCGGAAATGTGAAATAAAATAAAGTTATTGTATCAAATCCTATAACACTTCCCACATTTCCTCGCTGAGACTGGAAACTCCTCAGCACCGAACAAAAAAAAAAAAAAAACGACTGCAGTATTACTCCGTGAGTGTGTGTGTTTTTTTATTTATTTTTTTTATTTTTGCTTCCCTCACCTATGCCCGCTTTCTCGGTTGCATACTCCCCCGCAGCAATAACACCTTAATACGTTTCCTTATAAAGCTTCTAAATATGACCAGCCAATTTGGGGCTGATTCTCTCAACTTTATTGCACCATAAAGATTGTAATGTTGGGAATCATTTCTGAGTGCCACACATAAACGGGCAACACAAGAAAGGCTCCGCAGGTAGGAGAGCTGCCCAGAGCCGGAGATGCCCTTGGGCTCACAGCGAAATGCACTTCCTCTCCAATTACTAATACACCTCTCTTAAAGAATCCAGCGAAGAGCTGTTTAGACTTAATGGTGTGAACACAATAGGCACCCATTGTGCTGTTCTCCTCAATTAATCCAATCACGGGAGTTGTTAAAATAAACCATTTCCACTTTACTTATTGTAATAGGGGCAACTGAATTAAGCGTAAATAGGTGGACAATTTAAAGAACACGGATATTTTTGGCGAGCCAGATGCAAAGATTCAGGATCTTAAGAGTGTCAAGATTTTTTTTTTCCATTCACAGTAAGTTTTTTTTATTTTTTTTACCCAAAGTGAAAATGGCTGTAGTAAGATCTACTCAGCTTTTGGGTGGCTTACAGTCGATTCACAATTACCCCCCTTTTAGAATCGGAGTGCAGTTCACATCTTTGTTTCTTTGATTCCCACAGGGTCAAAATAGCATCGCGCACAGGTGTTTCAACTCACCAAGCCCCATTTTTTTTTTTTTATATATATATTTTTGGGTACGTTTTACAAAAGAATTCCGTAAGTAGGCAAAATTTTGGCGAATGTGTCGCTAGTTACGTTCCCGCTGAAAAGTCCACAAATAGCTGAATCTGCAAGTACCAAAGTGCAAATTGAAGAATTGAAAAGTTTAAGTGGTGGGTTTTCTGCCACCGATGAGGCTTTTAAGGATAATCCACACATTTTCAGCGGAGGTGAGAGCTCTCCAAATATTTTAATGGCAGTTTGCTTTATCCATTTCAAAACATATTTTAATGCGTGTTTGGAAACTTTTTCACGTTGGAAGACCAGACTGTCTCCAAGTCTCAGCAGTCTGGCCAATGATATGAGTCAAAGTGTAATTTCCGTACGGTGCCTATAAAAAGTATTCAGTCCCTTGGATGTTCTACCCTTTTTTATTGCTTTTACAAATCCATCATGATCAACAAAATTAAGTATTGAGTATGCAGCTTAAAAAAAACCCCCATAAATATTCACCCCCTTTAAAGTGACTGACCTAATTTAACAGAGGTCCAGCCAATTGGTCCCACAATAACACAGGGGAATGTAAATATCTAGTTTATAACTCATTAAACAAACATAAAAAAAATCCAAATATTAACATCTTTATAGTCCTTAAACACGGGTTGACTTGTTTAAAAGTTCCTCGTGTAATTTCATAAATACCCTAAATATGTAGCCGTATGATTTTAGCGAACTATCAGAATGATACTCAGCACAAATCTCTCTAAATATAGGTATTTTCTGCTGTAGGGTTAGTTTCTATTTTAGGAACATTTTCCTCTGAGCATTTGTGGTTGAATAGTCTCCTTCGCATCGGAAGGTTCCAGACTGGGTGAAATAACCCCGAAAGCATCTAAGCGGCTGTATTTATTAGAAATATTTGAATTTTCTTAGTAGTAAGGACGAGAACTTCAAAGTTTCCTTTGAAACGGCAGGACGTCCTTAATGATGGGGAAAGGACAGGATTCCATCCAGCAATTTCTTGTGGCTGCAACACTTAGCCTCTGTGAAACAATGCGGTAGGAACCCATTAGGAAAAGTCCTTAATGAGATTTTTGTGGGATATTTTCTTGAACAGCTGAAGTTTTACTTCTCCAGACCAACATCCCAAATTAGTGGAGATGTGTCTGGATTCTTTACTTGCCGCAATTTTCTTTTCCTAGCTCTTTATGAATTTACCATCTCCCTTTAAACTTCCAATATATTCTGAAAAAGCCGAGGTAGACTTATAAGGGAGGGGGGAAGAGGAAGAACAAAACATAAAATAACCAAAGGTCACGATTTTGACTTTAATACTAAACAGATGCTTTGAAATTGATAATTCTCTTCATTTTTTACTGATACTATGATGGAGTCCAAATCCAATTGTAGTGCACCTAGCCACCTACTTTAGGATCTCACTGAAAGTCCAAAAACTGTAAAAACTCTCCACATGCTTGCAGACTGTTCTCTGATCTCTGGTGTTTCCAGAAGACTCTGCCGCACGCCTGATCGCTGTCTGCACTTATTTGTGAAACCTAGAAACTAGTGAAGAAAATGTTAAAAATCTGCACCATTCTTGGGAGAATACACATAAACACAGCTCGTCTCTAGCTTGGTGTGAAAAAAAAAAAAAAGCTCTTCGAAACGGTGTCTGTTCCAACGGCTGTAACAACAGGGAGTCAAGGGGCTGTGGATCACTGCCCCTGTGCTCACCCCTTAACAAGCGACAGATGGGAAAGACTTCTTGTTCACCCTGTTCCTGCTTTTATAGGACCTCTAATTATGCTTACGAACCACATCAAAACAGAGCTCAGCGTGGTATGTCTTTGGAATAGAGAGGAAGTAAGTTGGCCAGATGCAATAAAGCATTTCTCTGAGGAGCTCACCTATAATTTAGAGGCCTGGGTGAAGAAACGGAGAGGTAAAGGTAGATGTGCTGGAATCTCCACTCTCCCCCTGTAGACCACGTCGTGCGCTCAAACCACCTTTCGAATGTGTTGCGTTGATAGATTCACCTTCCTAAAATCAATGGCTTGAGTTGTCTTTTGCCTTAGGTCATTATTTTAGACAAATAATTTGTAGATACCTTTAAAATCATCAAACCCCTAAGCATTTTGTGTGTGATCACACGCAAACTCAACAGCCTTTTGCTAACTTGCAGCAAAGTATCCAACCTTACCTTCATGTGTCGATGTACAGATGTGCAGAGTTGCAGCAAATTGGTGTCCCTATGGTTATTTTTGATTCACTTTACAATTTTACACAATTTTGCGTTGCCTTATAACAAAATCCCAACAATGACTTTTCTTGCAAAATATATATATATATATATATATAAAAATATATATATATATATTCCAAAAAAGCATTAAAGGGCTTATTAAATAACATTTAAGAATCCATAAGCTGAACTTGTTTCAGCTTTCAGTCTGGTTAGGATTAGCAATTAGGCATCCTTTGGAGAATATAAGAGCTAATTCTCCAAACGAGGCACCGCGCGCACCTTAACGTGAACATTTGTTGCCGTGTTTTGTTTAGAGATGTTGCCGAGGCTGGCCTCAGAGCTTGGCCTTGTGGTATGAGGATGGAAAGGCTTCATGGCTTCCTGCGGAGTGCAGAAGCACCCGGCGTGTTTTTAATCAGCGACAAGGCTGGGAGTCATTAGTGGGCCTTGATGCTTAGCTCATTGTCTCTCCGACTCCCTCTGTGAAGGGAGGAGACGGTAGGAAGGAGGATGGGTAAGGGGGTGTGGGCGGGGGGGGATGAAGGATGAAGCGAAGGCAACATAACATGTAAATTTCTGTGGTGAGAGAAAAGAGCAGGCGAGCGATTTGAGAGAGAGGATGCCCAAGAAGCTGTGAGTTATCACAGAGGAAATCAGCCATACTACGTCTTGTAATGGAAGGTGCAGCGGATCATTATTTCTGGAAGCATGAAAAAAAAAAAAGACTCATTCTGTAACGGTCATCACTCAGATCCACATGGCTCAGGGATCTATCATCCTTACAGATCCTTGCTGTCTGTCTTTAATTTACACCTCTCTAAACTGGCTTGGGCTTGAGTTATCAAACTGTGAGTCGGTACAGTTTGTTCTCTCTCGTCTTTTTTCCTTTCCTTTAGCATGTAGAGAATGTGGATATACTTTTTTTTTTTACAAGATTATTTATGTACTACCTGTCTTTCTTTTGATCCCACCGAATTGTCCAACTCTGCTGTTGCTGATGCGATTCCATGCAGTTTTGTCTTGTGCTTGTGTGTAATTGGTCAACGGTCATAATTGCCTTGAACTCCCACCCATTATCCCAAATGGCAACACAGTCTATTATCAATGTTTGTTGACTATTATTTGATGTTGTTTGCCACTGGGGGGCAGCACAACAAGCTGTGAAACCTGCATGTTATTATCCATGAAGGTAACGTGCTGAATCTACTATACATTTTGTAATTAACGCACATAAATCATAAAGTGTACCATCAGTAATCATCCAGAACAGAAGTTGTGGGACAATGAGTTCAAACCCAAACTTTCTAACTGTGAAGTGGTTTCTCCTGACATTGTGGAAACATTTTCTGTTAGGCACTGACGGTATTGTTTCCTTTCTTTACACAAACCTATTGTATTTTGGGGCTAGGAAGGTTTTTGATAGACTTTAGTGATATGTTGTAGTTGGGCTTTGTGTAAATTTTTTACCTGCTTTCTTGCAAAAACACAGTAAATGTTTTTGCAAGAAAACATTTACTAAGTGACATGGGTCACTTAGTGACAGTGACCCATGTCACTGTCACTAAGCCAGGTTTCATGTGAAGAGTTGGGGTTTCCCAGATCTTTTCTGACGGAGGGAAAGGTCCGTCAGAAAAGTTGCTGTTTTTGATAGATAATATACATCATATGGGCAGTTGCCCAGGGCGGTGCACAAAGTGGGGAGCACCATATAGACACGTTGCATGCCATTGTCTACATCCAGAAGTTTCACTCAAGTGCTCAATGCTGGAGGGCAAAAATACAATTCTTTCACTTGCCACCCCTAACCGTGGAGCTGCAGTCAAATAATTCTGCAAACAAAATGAAACCTGGAGGCATCGGTATTATTAATTTAGTGCAGCGCGCCACAGCAGAGGGAAAAGTAATGCAACCCCCGCCCCCCCAAAAAAAAAAAAAAAATCTGTGAAGAACAACTCAAAATCACAAGTATTCTACAAGCAGACCCGTCGCCATAGCAACCGACTGACAACAGCTCCGCTGGTGTATCAAGGTTTAACACCAAAAAAAGAAACGCATAAACATTTCCTACACAAAGAACAGAACATTCAGTCCGTTACAGTGTTATGTTTTCTGGCTCGATGTTTATATTTTGCGATTATTAGTAAAGGATCGTCTGAACACAGAGCGGTTGATTAGCTCACCTGCTTTACTAATGATCTGTCACAGAACTGGTGTATGGGTCACTGTTCTGTTTTTTTTTTTACTGAACCGCAAAACACCAAATTCCACAGCATACAACTTAGGTTAAAGCATTGAGTCAAAAGAAGAGGGTTGGCCAGTGGCTATTCGTGCTCCCAAACTAGAGTTTAAACAAGCGTCTCATTCGCAAAGTATTTGCAAACAAGGATTTTCATCCCAAATTGCACTACAGTAGCATCTCCCTGAAATTATGCTAACTGCCCACATCAAAAAAGAGGTATTTTGATTGGAAAAGTAACTTTTTATTTATGTAAATTTGAATCAGGCGCAGGACTGGCAGTACTAGTGCGAGTGCAGATAGAACAGTCTTAAAAACTGGTCAGTTTTGCACCAGAGAAGTAAAAGCAACATTAATTCTAGCAAAACAAGACTCAAATCGTTACAAATGACTGTTGTAATTTAAAAGTAAATTGTATGGGCATAAGGTCCTGTTGTTTCCTTCTGAGGACACAAACTTTGCAATTATTAAGCGCTTCGGCTAGCGTTTCATGTCCAGAGGTTAAAAGAGTAGAAACTAAATAAATTAGGTCTGTAAATAAGACCTGTCCGCATTGCAGATTGTGGCTAGGGTTCAGTGAAACACTCTGTCCCCGCCAAGAGTTTTGCTGGGTTAAAGATGGAAAACATGATGAGGGAAAAAGAACCCGGGGTGCCTTTTGTTTTTATTAACTAAGAAAATAATAATATTCTGACATTTTACAGATTTGCTCACTCTATAAATATCTTTAATGGGATACATAAAATATGTGTATGACCTGAAACGTTAACTTAAATCAATGCTTTAATCCTCAAAGGATGCCAGTGAGAGATGAATAATTCCACCGTAAATGACAACCTGTATCCTTGTTTTCTGACAAAAAAAAAAAAAATCCTTTTCTGGCTAATACAACCAAATGTTTTTTTGTGCAGCAATTAGAAAAACCTCATTGTATATCCTGTCAAGTTTATCCGTTCTGTGATAACAATTTTATGTATTTGATGAGGAAATTATATTTAGATTGTTAATGAATTAGCAAGTGTAAACTGTTGATCGTTTCCAGCTCTTCATCAGTGTTATTTGCTTTGTGCGTCAGACAGTGAGGTGGAATCAGATGCTAAGTGCTAATTTTGTACAAAGATTAACCTTCTCAAACAATCTAACCATACTGCTCAAATTGCATGGCATATTAGATTTCTGGAAAAGAAGAAACAACAACAAAAAACCTTTAAGTCTCTTTATGTCAAAATGCTTCGACGAGAACTGCGACAGGACTCATTCTATATGGAAAGTTATTGTTTACTATGTATTGTAATTTTTTTTTAATTTAGGGGCATTTGGTCAATAACAATCTAAAGGCAGATTTTAACCTTCATCTCTCAATTCATAAGAGAAGGATAAACGTTAAATAACAAATCCACAAGCCATCTAGTTTAAGCAGATTGTTCAGTTAATCTCTCTTTCTAAAGTGTATGACTGATCTTCAGTCTCTCATTTCTGTAAAAACATTTGCCTTGACATTAAAGATTTTATCCTACTCCAATTCCTCATTTAGGAATTAGAAAAGTTAATACGACATGGAAAGTATCGTTTTTTGAGGGGCTTCCTGCCAAAAACAGTTTACAAAAACTTGGCAGTAAAGGTAAAGATGTCGGTCTTTACCTTTGCTACGTGTATAAAGATATATAGATTTTTACAGATGTGTCCTGAATAAAAAATATATATTTAGTTCAGCTTTTTATCTGCATGTAAGACACAAACGGTACAGAGTTAAATCTCTCTAACTCCCTTGGCCAACATTAGTAACACACGCACACACATGCTTGGGTGACAAAAGAAAAGAAAAGAAAAGAAAAAAAATCTCAGCATAAAAGCGTAAAGACAAAGAACTCCATTAACATTTCTGAAATTCTTTGTTCTTCTTTTTCCCCGCCTCCGGTTACCCACTTGTGTTACGATTTGGCGAGCTTCTCCCTTAACTGCATATTATTTTATTTGGACTGGGGCCACGTCTCAGGGGGAGCGACCTTGGCTGTGTAAACAGCTGTCACTGGCAGGATTCAGAAGTAATAGGTATCGGTGGACAGGGTTCACGTGTAGTTTACGTGTTTACCAGCTAATGGTTTCAGAGATGGCACTGCCTCGGTGGTGCTGTCATGGAAACCGGTAAAGTGTAGCTGACGAGGGGCGGCCAGTTTGGATCGGGGCGTACGTGAACAACGAGCACTTCTGAGGTTGTAATGTTGTAAGGTTTTTGAGAACCTCACGGCAAGTTTTTTTTTTTTCTAAAAATATTTTTGACAAGAAAATAAAGAGTTCCTGTTATTGGCCCGTCCAGCCAGTTGGAGCTTTGCTGTAACAGCATCCAGCCTGATTTGCAACACATTAGCAGCAGTAAGCAGTAAACAATGCAGCGCAACGTGTTGGTGCAAGACAGGTATGATACCACCCTTCTCTACCTGCTATGTCCATTGTACTGATACTCCTGGGAGACTTCATGACACCTGTATATTTTAAAAGCAAAACCTTGACAAATATAAAGTTCCCCTGCGCAATTTACCGCCCTTACTCGAAACAGTTCGGTTTATTTATACGCCGCATATTCACACAACTAATATACTGAAGCACTTTACAAGATGAACGAGTCTGTCGAAGTTCTAAAAACTTTACATGTTCGTTCTGATCAGGGAGATGCGAATTGGCCGATTCCTCTCCGGACTTTTATGAGAAACCTCAATAGAGGCGGTACGGGGGCAAACAGAGGGTCAATCCCAGGCTGGAAGCAGACCCTGATCTAACGTTCAGAGATTAGATCTATACATGATGAATGACATAGAATGAGATATACATTGTGCGCTAGTTCAACATCTCTGATACGTAGCATAATCTGCAGTGTGGAATAATTTCAGGGTGTTTTAACCCTTGTGCATGCGAGGACTGAGGCAAACGTACCCTTGTACATAGGCAAATGATACAAGTGATATGGGTGTGGGGTCTGTTGGACCCCATTTGTAAACACAAGGGTAAACAGATACTCCATTGACACACTTCATTATCAATACTGTTTGGGCGCTGTTCAGAACAATATGCAGTGAGGGGGTCGTCTTCACTGTGCGCCACGTATTCCGTTCCTCTTAAACTGTGTCTTAGAAAAGTATCCACACCCACCTACAGACATCTGGGCCCCTCTTACAAATTAGAATTTTTCTACCTCAGCAGGTCCAAATTCACATCCGACTCTGCAGAATTAAATTCCTGCCAGATAAAGTTCTAAACAGTTCAGCTGATTTTACTCTATTACAACAATAGAGCCAAATTTACATGCATTCCCAAATGAAATCAATTTTGTTCATCACAAAATGCCAATGTGCAAAAAATGTCATCCAGCCACCTAAGAAAGAAAGCTCAGCTGATCACATCAAGTGAAAGACTTTGAAGTAATCCCAACTACTTTCTTTTGAAAACAAAAGCCAAAAAAAGAAAAGAACAGGGAGTGGGCGCGAAGTTTATGGAAGCCAAAGTTCCATCAACGGCGACGACAAGGAACGAGAAACCGAAGATCCCTGAATATTTTTCAACGGGGAAAGAAATAAAAAGAGAGGTCACAAAAAGAAATGGCAGCGATAATTGCAAACAATGCATAAATAGAGTAGTTTATCCAAAACCTAACTTTTAGAGGATATTGATGATTTTTCATCCAAGCGCCATTCTAGTTTTTCAGACCCATCACAGTGGGGTAGAAGGAGGCAAGTTGACAAGAATATCTCAACAGCTTTGCTTGTCAGTCAGTCATTTGGCAGCTGGACCTGACTGGACCGAGTTCTGCTGCAGGTTTGCCTCTCCTTGAACTCAGGACTCCCAAAAAAATAAGCTATACATCATTATTCCATCGCTTCATCAATAGTAACGTTTCAGACGCTGCGGTACCTCTGTTCCTTTCACAGCCTTCAACATATTTAGCTACTCTTAAAATGGGAGGCTAACATTAGCTTGTTTATTTTCTCCTTGATATGACTTGCTTATGTACTTTTTTAAACATATTTTCATGCGGTTTCCAGTTAATTGTGTACAGACTTAGTGCAAATCTAATGAAAAGAAAAAGATGCTTTTCTGCTTCATTAACTTGCTACTTTGCTATGAATGTCTTAAATTTTTTTGACCGGGGTTTCAGCTGCTCTATGCACAGCTCTCCCGTCACGTGACACAGATGGTGAATGTCGTCGTAAAGTGAAAATAGTTAGGAAAAAAGCTATTTAGTTAGTTTTACAAATTCTTTTTTGCAAGCCATGCACATGAAACCAGGATTTTCGGACAAGTGTGGTAGAAAAATTCAAAGTATCGGATTCTGATTTTAGTAAAGGACTACATTACTGATCCTTTAAAAATGCCTTAATTAGGACACAGATGCGATATATGAGAGTGGATTGACACATTTTCTCATATATACCACATATTAGCTTAGCGGTTTGCTGAAGTTGTGTTCATATTTTACAGGTTTTCCTGTGGCTATGTTCGACAGTTTGTTTTTCTTCTAATTTCTTTCATATAAGGGCTTTTGTAAGAAAACTGTCTCGCCTGTTGAGTCGTGTTACGGTTCAAGTTCAGCCTGTGCAGGTCTGTAGTGTGAAAGTGTAATCCCAGATGTTACGTAGACACCTGTTGCACGAGGAAGCCACTAGATAAATCTAGAAGGCCTGCCTGGGAAATTCCTCAGACCGTAGCGTCTTTTGGTCGACCTGTGGCAGTGACAACCAAAAAACGTAATCCCAGTCATGCTACAAAATGGCTGGCGCGTGCCTGAAAATTTACTCGGATTGTCACGTAACGGGGTGACGTTTTTTGTGTCGTGACAAATTCCAGCAGGGGAAGAAAAAAAACTTTGCTTTGCTTTTGCTGGTATCGGATCCATTCTTCTATTTTTGTTTCCTTTTCGGTGGTCCTTTGATGTAGAGGAGATTTTTTTTTTCTTTTTTTTTTCTTTCAGTCAAGCACTTAAACTGAAAATGATGCTGTCTCGCCTGTCCGTCCCCCGTTGCGCTTCCCACTTTTGACCCCGGAGTTCACCTTAGATCTCCCAGTCAGCCCCAGCGGGTCAAAAGGGAGAGTGAGGTTGTTAATGAGGATACGCCAGACAAATGGCTTGTGATGCAAAGAAAATCTAAGTCAGATTTTGTCCTCTTTTAAAAGAAGAAAAAAAAAACACTTCATATTTCCAAGCTCAAACTTGATTAGCTGGGACAAATTTTTCCTTTCAGCTACCTGGTGCACACAATGCAAGTATTTCTGCTTGTCAAATGTATTTATGGCCAGTTGTTAGGCTTGAGTAGGCCCAGAGGGTCTTTGAATTAACTACAACATTTCTGTTTTGAGACCATTTTCAAGTAATATACTGCTAATGGCGTAATAACCAAGAACTCATTCTCAATGATCAATAAACTTCAAATTCTAATGAACATTTAACACTGGAACTGGAACTGGGAGGCAATTTAAAGTATCCAAAATAAGTACACAGCACGACAGAAGCAACAATTTAAAATGAATTATGAAGTCTCTGTAAATAAAATTGTCTTTCATAAAAACAAAGGGACTAGTTTAGATCAAAGCACCAGACTGAATACTTTTATCATCCAGTTTTCGGTAGAAAAAGAGAAGAGAGAAAACCAAAATGGAAATTATTGAGCTCGTTTTAATTGATTATGAAATTGATTGATTTATTGCTACTGCTAGGGTAATCTTGACTTACTTTTCCCCACTAAACAGATCACATTTTAAGTTTCCCAAGCTATCTTTGTCTGATATTAATACTTATTCAACAATCTGAAGATTGACAAAAACAAAAGAAAAAAGAGAAACGCAAAAAAGCAAGTACTTTAACAGAGCGAAGAGCCTCCACGAAGTCACAGCAGTTGTTTGCATTCCATCACTTTCTAGCTGTTGCCACTCAAAAAAATAAAAAATAAATTTTCCCGTTTATTAGATTTTTTTTAAAGATTTATTGCGCACTCTGGCCAACGTGGAAACTTCGCAGCTAGCTTTTGCGTGATTAGGAAGACGGGGTTAGTCAAGGTGATGACAAACGGAGGAGTGATCGTGAAGCTGGGTGGGAGAGATGAAGGAATGCTACATGGGGTGCAAATATGCCAAGCATGCCCATCAACTTGACTTGTTCAACCTCTAGGATGCCATACGTCCCCTCCCACACCGAGAAACAGGAAAAAAAAAAAAAAAAAAAAGAATAAAAATGCCGGCAAAGTCCCTTTTAAGAGCTTCAGTGAGTGCGTTACTAGACTGGCTGAGCATTAAGCTACAGGTGTGAGAATTAGGTGTTAGATTTATGTGTGATAAATTACCCACATGTGGCCTAATAGGAGCCACTCCACCTTTTTTTTTTTTTTTTTTTCCTTCCTCCACCCGGATTTTCCCCTCCTCGCCATTTCTTCCTTCTCTTGAGAGGGCAAAAACACATTTCTTCCACAGCTTGAGTGAATTTGAGGCAGTGTAAATACATTCTGCACGGTTCCTTTTTACTTCTGGGGCTTGTTTCGCACTTTGCTTTGCTTGGATGACTTCAGGCATATTGATTCAGTGCAGAAAAGTTTTCTTTTTATTATTGTAATTATTAAAAAACCTGTCAAGTAGGCTCTGTCTACCTCTCGCAAAAACAAATTTTTTAAAATTTATTACTTAGTTTTAAATTCTCCAAGCACCTTCATTTGCACCTTTCCTTTCAACGCTGGAATCATTTTGAATTTCCCAAAAAACAAACAAAAAAAAAGAAAGAAGGAAACTTCCTAAATTTTGCAAAACACCTCCAGGACAGTCGAACTAATCCTTTCCAAATGTGGCGAGAGAATCACCTCTAGACTCTCAGGAATAGCAACTATAGGATGATTTATTACACCTTACGCCGTTTCGCTTGCTAAGAGCCGGAGGACTTTTTGGCAACAATTTATAAAGAGAGTCGTGATTTATCCATCTTTTATCTTTGAACCAATTTTTTTTTTTTTTTTTTTTTTAAGTGCATGGTTGTTGATGACCAACACCACTGCAATCAGTTATACTGTAAGTGGAGGTGTGCCTTTCACTGGAACACCAGCATTTTTCTATAAAGAAAAAAAATCAACAGAGATGAATGGCAAAAAAATAAAAAAGCTGAGTAGAAACAGGAACCACATGCTTCATGGAGACTCCTGAGTTGATTCCACGCTTGGTCCTTTTTACATCAACGCTCGACCCAACCAATCTTTGTGCTACAAGGAGGGACCGGAAACCCCCCCAAAAAAATCCAAAACATGTTTTACTTACATGTTTATGTTGTTGTCTCTTGCTGAGACGATGCTAACGGTAGCAGTGAAAGATTTAGTCTAATTTCAAGCATACAAAGAAATTTGCACAAGAAACTAGAACAGAAATACTTGGTAAGAGGTTTTTTTTTTTGTTTGGTTTTTTTTGCAGTGTATCAGACAGGCGAGGATGAGTTGCAAAAGAATGTCTCAAGCTCTGAACAAAGTCTGGAGTACTTTTCAATCCACTGTCTGAAAATGATAAGTCTTTGACACAAGTGTAACAGTAGACGTTGCCCGTCTACCTAAACAGGCTGCTAGCCTAGAAAGCTTCAATCAGAGCAGCAGGATCTAAGGTGGACAAACCTGTTGACAAGACAATCATCAATCAGGCTCTCCACAAATCTGGTCTTTATACAGGACTGCATCTTCCACAAGCAAGCTGGCAGAAGGCGCTTAAAACACACTGATCCCACCATGATGGTGGTGGCGTCTTGCTTTGCTTCAACAATCCAATTGAAAATCTCCACCCATATATATATATATATATATATATATATATATATATATATATATATATATATATATATATATATATATATATATATTTTTTTTTTTTTTTTTTTTTATTTATGTTCATGATCACTCACCATCCAGCTTGACTTAGTCTGGGCTGATTCACAGGGAACATTGACAAAATATTCAATATTTGTCCAACTTTGTACATCTTTAGTTATTCAATATCTGCAAATGCTGCAGAACATCTGGGAAGATTTTAATTAATATCTAATATCTAATATTCCACTGAACCTAAATTTAGATTTTTGCTCCAATTTCAATAGAGAAAAACAAACAGTATGAGCTTGTATGTTTAGATAAAAAAATAAAGTAAAATAAAATAATGTTGCTTATATTCTAGTTTTTGAAACAAGATGTCAGTCAGTAGTTGCAGATTCACTGGAAGGTTGCTATAGGATTCAAATCCAGACTAAAAGCTTTTAGTTTCCGAAGTTGTCTGCTTGTTGAACGCCCAGGTCACATTTTCACGTTCAAGCAGCGGCACGTAGAAAAGTGACATAAAGTGCTTAGTCTCTGTTAAAGGAGAAATCAACTCCACTGCATCCAAAAACCAAAACAAACAAAAAAAAAATCCCGTTCTTTGTGTAATGTTTTTTACATTAAATTGTGTTGAGTGGATTTAATTGACACATTTGTTTGTACTGAGACCACTTGAAAGCGACGCTGTAAACATTTCAAATGCACCGCAAAAAAATAAAACAGGCCTCTTAAATGACAGTAAAATATTTGTAGCATGGATTTTTCCCTCTTCCGCTACAAAAAAATATAGAATTTTATTGTTGGAGTATTTTGTTTCAATTATGTCGACACTGAGCGGGACGATTTTCTGTTATTATTAAAACTCGAACGGAGAATAAAAAAATAAAAAAAACTTTACGGCTCAAGCGGCTCAAAGTGAAAAACCATTTCTGTTGCTTGACCACCACATCAAGGCTTCTGGTTTTTCCTTCCAACATGCTCATGGAGTTTTCCTAAGCAGAAAATGGACTGTTATGGAGAAAGTGCTTAATAATCAGCGTGGTACACTGCACAATAAATAAATAAATGAAACAACACTAAAAAAGTCAGCAAAGTCAGCTTACAGGGCTTCTTTGTCATCAAAAATCCACCAGAAGGAGTGGAACAAACTTAGGAGGTAGACGTAAAGAAAGCTGATCAGTTCTGATCTGACCTGAACAATGTGGTTAGACAAATATGTAACAACACTGACTCTCGTGGTCAAAGGACGCAGTAAGAAAGAAGATGCTAAAAAGAAATTATAAGCTATCTTCCCTTATGTGAGAAGATCCATCTACCTAAATTCTCCAACTCCAAAGCAAAGCTGAAAGATATTTTTTTATCTAATAGATGGAAAAGACAAGCTAAGTTAGCTTCTAAAAGCACCACAGCCTTCGCTTGCTCGTGCTAACGACAAAAGCCATGTTAGCTGGGTCTAAACGTGAGAATATGATGTGCATTTAGTCACTTTTTAGTTCTCGTCTTGGAGCAGTTTACTGTGACCCAGGGAGTAAAAAAAAAAAAAAAAATCACAGTTTTTTACTGCGTCATAACATGGTACGTTAACTGTTCCTGTGATGTTGCATGGATAAACGAAGTACCTGTTGATTAAAATGAAATATTCTGAGCCCACCTTGGAAGTCATCTATTTTCTGAATGAGTCAGAAAACAGGTGGAACTGCCATCATTCAGAGGCACTTCAAGCAGTTAGCATGCAGAGGAAAGGGAATCTTCATTAGCGCAGACAGAGCATCTGTAGGCTTTCAGCATGCCAATAGGAAATGTTTCTGTGGGGCTACAACTATATTTGAGTAAAACTTGCCTGAATTTTGTACCAGTTGTGAAAATATGCTGTATACATTGCGTCATAGAGTTCATACTGCAGAACTTTAGATTATGTATGGCAGGGCGTGTGTTTTGTGATTTTAAAAAAAATATATTTTTAATGTGTGTCAACGTGATTGTAGAGTATGATTACGTTGAGATTGTATTTCTTCCTATTCAGTTGAAAGAGAAGACAGGTACACAATAGCCTAGGCTAGTTGTCATACAACAGCAGGACTACAGCAAAACCTGAGGTGCTATTCAAGTCATCAGTTGAAAATTGCTGTAGTTGTTCATATCGCGATGTACATCAGAGGGTTAGAAAAAAAAATCACAACGTCTTTCCAGTATCGTGCATCGCTGAGAACTAGGCAAAACGTAGCGATTATCATAGGTTATTATTTTAACCATTCATCGTTATGGTTACCTTACATTTGTACTGCAAGAGCATATGCTTCCCCTCCCACCCATTAGACACAAGAGCCTCTTGACAGGCAAAATGTGTTTGCTTAATCTCATTAAGCCCAATTATTAGAAGCAGAATGAATCCTGAATTATAGACATGTGTGTACAGTATGATCTGCTTTTGCAAACCAGAGGAACAAATAAGTAAATCCTACAACATGACTCTTCCCATCTGGGATGAAACCAAAATAGAGACGGTCCGCCTTTGTCATTTTTAAATTCGGTAGGACTTTAAGATCTTCAGGAAGTTGAGGCTCTGAAAGGTGTTCGTGTCATTCCATCCCACACCAGCTTAAACAGGGTCGAAAACGACGGCTGAACTCCGACGGAGGTTACGGACGCCGTTCCAGAAACGCAGCGGGGAGCTTCGATAGCTTAGTGGTTTGAAGAGCTCCAGAATGCGGCTGTTCAGCTGCAGCCTTGCGCTGTCCTGTATCTGCCCTTTCTCTTAAGAGGAGCAGGCAGTAAGCCTACACCATCATTTAGCGGGGGGAACAAGTGAGCAAAACAATAAACAATCTTTGTCTCAGTGCCATGAGGAAAGCATATAATTCTGCTGGTGGACACGATGCTTTCCACATGAGAACGCAGCTCATTTTGATCTGCCGATGCTTCCAAACCCCAGGTTCTCTACTTCTGCTTCGTCACCATATGACACAGATTATGCAGTCATATTGAAGAATTTCTTTTAAAAAAGTGTTATATTGATGGTCCAATATGTTCCCCTCCGTACTGTACTGTAAGAGCCAAGAAAAGACGGTGTGTTTTCTGGATAGTTGCACTGACAGTCTGTGTTATTAGATTTACATACCAGACGTCCTTGGAGAAAGGGGATAGTGCTGTGAGAACAGTTGTCTATACATCCATTTGTTTCATATATCTGGTTGTTTCTTGCAAAAAGATCTGGTTTGCTGAGGTTTGGGGGTATGTGTGAGATCTGGGGGTTTTGGTTTATCTCCAAGAGTCAGCTGGTGAAAGATGGCATTCACCACAGGAACCCCAGGGTTTCATTTCTAGCAATAATTTACTGATCACCTTTAAACAGGTTGAACTTGTTGCCTTACAACTGTTTCCTTTTTGAAGTATAACTGTCCAACTGACAGCTTTGTAAATAAAATATAAGTGGATAGCTTGCTAAAAATGTCCAGCTCTGATGTGAATATGATCATCTGCTTTATCGACCGTCTCTGTTTCTTTTGCTTTAGAGTTAAAATCATAAGTACAGAATTGGCTCTGAAGGACTCTTACTAAAGGAACTCTATGAAAAGCTCACATTGGTAAATATCTTCCTCCTAATGTTAAGTTCAGAGGTCTAAATGAAACACAAATTATGTGCAATTTACCTTGTTAGGGTTTCGGGTTACATGAAGTTGGAATCGTTCATTCAGAATCGTTTTATGGGTGCCGTTAGGCGAGCAGAGGGGAGGAAGTTAGCTTGCCATTGACGTGGGAGGATTTGCCGTGTGATTGTCGGGGGTTTTGACAGCCGAAAGAGTAGTTTGTCACGCTCACTCACTTTAGAGGAGAAAAGAAATCTTCCAGAGATGCAGTTTGGTTTTCTGATTGATATAACTAACGCCATAGTTTCTCTGGACTTGCGTTTGCAGCAAAACCTCCCAACGTGATGGGTGGATGTCAAAGGAACACCGTCCAGATCGGAAACTTGCATTCTTAAAATGGGGTCTCTGACTTTTCAGAGAAAACAAAACTTCACCTCAAAGTCATTGTCTCACTGAATATCTTTCCGATCTTTACTCACTTTAGGCTCTTTTATAACATTTCAAGGCGGGAACTAGGCACCTGCTGGCCATCTGTGCGTTTCCTTAAAGGATGAAGGCAACAAGGGGTAAGAGGGCTGAAATAAACTTGATGCTTGTATGTCTTTGAGATACAAGACACAGCTCCATAAAGTCTGATCTACTGAATGTAAGGCCACTCAAGCTTAAAGAAAAAAGAATTAGTCAAGACAGAGGCTTGAGGATGTGATGTACTGATGACAGGCTGTCCATCTGATCAGTGCAGTTTCCGAGGCTCTGGCAAGAAAGGTAGGGTTGTTCTTACTACTTTCAATGAACCAGAAGTGCTGCCAAAACACTCCCCTTGCCTAGTTCCCAGTCCTTGCAGATGAGTCCTTTGCAGCTGCAAAAACAAAACAAGAGTAGAAAATGTTCACTACTCAAACAGAATTAACTGATTCCCACTTACAATGTCTATTTCTAATGAACGTAGGAGGTTTAGCAAATTAGGTGAACATTCACAGTCTGACTGCTGATGTATGAAAGGCGAGAAATAGCTTATTGAGGGGCTAACTGCTAACATTAGCTGAAATAATTAGCTGTTAACTACAGAAAAAGTCAATTTAAGAAAATTAGGATACCAAAATTAAGGATGTAGTACCAGTGTACATCCTGCTTACCTTGATAATGATTTTTGCTACTTTTTCTTTAGTCAACAACTGCTAGCAAACTGTGTAGCATACATTACACCAGTATAGCGTGTAACGTATGCGTGTAACGATATAGCGTGGCACCGGTAGCCAGGCTATATCCAAATGTAGCTGAATTTTTCATTAGAGTGTTTTCTACCAAGTCTATCTTTATCTAGCTATAAGCAATTAAAAAATTGATTTATTTCAGGTGAGGTAAGCTAGCTTGTAGCTCATCTGTGTAGCATACATTGGCACAGTTAGTCACGCTATGTCCTAGTGTAGCAGAATTTTCCATTAGCATGTTTAAAAAATTGTTAAGTCTAAAGTTATGTAGCTATAAGTAGTTAAAACATGGATTTATTTCAAGTGAGGTAAGCTAACTTGTTGATCAAATTATTTTCTGGCGCAACTTTGTCTTTTCAGATGCAAATTAGCAAATGGCGTAATTAACTCCATTTGGAATCAACAATCTGGCTGTGACAGCTTTATAGATAGCCGAGGTGAAGAAGGAAGAGGATATGAGAGGGGTTCTTCATGTGGTTCCTTTACATCAGCAGCAGCTTTGTAGCAGCATTTTGCCCCGTAGCCACGACAAACCGAGGCCCTTATTAAGTCATTGTGTTAAAAAAAAAAAAAATTCAAGCAGGCTTCCACGCGGATGATCGTACACCCTGCTTTTTTGTAAATACAATACTTGAGGCCCTACAGCAATCCTTTCAGAAGTGGGAACTGTGGATTTGTTGCGTTTCATGTAATGTACACTCTGTGGTTGAAACTGTAAACGACGTGAGTTCATCATGTGCAAAGGACCACCGCTTCTAATGATATGCGCTCTCCTCTCTACGATAGAGAAACGTCTACGTGAAAGCGTTACAGCCGGTGCCCGTAATCTCCCAGTGGCTGCTTTCTGTGCATCTCTTCTACATGTCTGGGTCACTTTGGTTTTACAGGACGCGCCAAAAGGCATTACATGATTTGCGAGGGGGCGGGGGGAATGCTGCATAGGGCTGTTGGACATGTGTCAAAATACAGTCTGAATTCATTTGCACTGGGCTTCGATGTGCAGAAATGAGGAGAGAGGCCACATCAACAACTCCAAATGCATTCCACAGCAAACTAAACATTCAGAGCTTACGTTCTCGCCAAATTACGCTAAATTCAGCTGGGGTAAAAGGAAGCCGCTCGCTGAAGTAAAAAAAAATCTGATCCATACAAATGATAGTTTCCTTAAAGAAAGTCTGACGACAGATTGATGTAAAGCGCGCTAGACATTATGCCTGTCGTGTGGGACGTGAGTTGGACAGCGCCGCTGCAGACACTGTGAATTGTGGCCTCTTTCCTGACATACCTGTGGCCTGAACCTCCAAACCTTTCCACAGACACACACACAAAAAGCTAATCTCTCAAGATCAGCACTATAAGAACTGCTCTCTCTTCACTGTGTGCAGCCATTCCTCCCACCCTCTTCCCCCTGGCCGTACAGTAATTCCAGGATGTGGGATATGCTCAGTTCAGACGGTGTGCGGTCACGTTATCCTCAATCAGCGTGAATTTTGAGATTAACAACCAGCAAAACAAAGCTTTGGCAACAGGGATTGAGCGGGGTTTAAGGGGGCGGGGGTTGCTTCTAGAGCCCGGCTCGCGATGAACCTTTGCGCTGTTCGACCGGCGAGTGATCCTGCGACCACACGCCCCGCAACGGTATTTTTTTGTTAGGGAGTAACACTGTCAGAAGTGACAGGAATGAACCCTGGAGAAATAAGCTGGGGAGAGAAGCTTTTCAGCCTCAAGAGTTCCCCGCTTCTGCCAAGTTGCCTTTCCCATCCTGTCAGCGTTGCACACAAAGCTTGGCGAGGGCGGCCGCAGTGAATGCGACCACGTTAATGTGATTGTCAGTTCGCCGTAAACATATTTAGACTTTGCATTACACAAAAAATACAACGCTAATGTCTTAAGGTGTGGTCTGATGGTTACATAATTTTACAGAACGAAAGAGCTGACAAATTAAAATATGAAACATATGCTATGCATTCGGGCTGCAGAGTTACCTGCCGGGTAGTTTTAAGGCAACTATGGGTGAGACGCTGAACTGAACTAAATCGATACAGCTCTAATTGGAAATAATAACATCTCAAAACACTGGACTGACAGCTGAACACGAGACAAAGATTTCCATTTTGAGGACTTCAGGAGCCAGAATGAGGTTTTCCTTCCTCCTTCATGTCTTCCTGAACGGGTGCCGACTTCAGATGAACCATCACCAGCCCATGTGATACGCAGAGCTGGGATTGTGTATCCCCAGGACTTGTTGTAGTTGATGGAGTGTCACTTTAAACCTCAACCTTACAGACCAGCAGAAACGCGTTCTGATTAGCACTTAATCTACTAAAGTCGTCCATTGCGGCGTCGGGAGTACGAACGAGATTGGGTTGAGCCAACATGCCTCTCTGAAGCCTTGGCTCTTAAGGCTTGAGATGAATGTGAAAAAAAGAAAGAGAAAGAAGAAGCCACAGACATTCACTAAGTGATTTTCACCTGATTGCAAACTGTTGCTTGCTCTAGACCCACTTAGCAGTGCTGGGGCTTTTTTTTGAAAGAGAAACCTAATATGCAGATCTATGGCCAGTAAGTGCAGACGTTGCTCTGCTCTGCTCTGCTCTGGCTCTTAGGTTTTGTCCAGCGTGCTCCGCAATGTTTTATGGAGCGTTGTGGTAGGTCGCTCAGCGTGAACGCCCGCTCGGGTCCTGCGCATGTGATATTTAAAACTTTGGCCGAGATCGGCTCGAGTGTCTTTCGTTTTGGATTTGCCCGAGGACATTTTCCTGTAAATGGGACGCTGAGGAGTTTACATTGAAAGTCGCTCATTGTGGAATGGACCGTCTTTTTACTGGCTCCTTTGTCTTCCGCAGGCGAGCGAGGCCGCGGCCAGAGCCACAGCGGTTTTGAGGGCTTTCATCAGCTGTCTCAGCACAATCATTTAGGAGGCCAGCTCTGACCAGAATTAATGCAATATTCACATCCATAACCAATCATCATCATTTGAATTCTGAGAGGGGAACCAGAGTTTGCATGAATGACAAATTGTTGAGTTGGACATGTTTACTCTGAGTTAAAGAATATCCTACTGATGTATCTATTATGGGTATTATGGTCTGCGTGCGTTGTATTCTGCTGGGCTAGCCCGCCCACAGTTAAATTTTGCCTTTAGTTGTCCCTGTCTGCTAAAAAAAAACAAAAAAAAAACCCTGACTAGCTGGGTAATGTCAAAGTCATCAAGAAGTGCGTTCAGATTAATTCGTCTTACGAGTTTGAGCTCTGTTATGTAACTACTGTTTCACCAAATATAAGAATGCCGTGTCATGATCCGCATTCTTCTTTTTCTTCCCACTTCTGATCCAAGTGATTTAGGAATATTCATCCGCCATCGCCAAGTCCCAGCCCAGCACATTATTAAAATCAATTGCATGTACGTGCTTGAAAACTGAGAAGCAGTGCAATCCACCCATTTCCTCCCATGATTTACGTCTTCTTCTTCTTCTTCTTCTTCTCCTTCTCTAGATTCACTAATCAGATTGCACTAAATATACACATTAGCCAGCCTGCCACTTAAATCTGGCAGATGGAAGCAATGTGCACCTGACAGCTGTCTTTAGGTCTAAAAGTGATCAAAGAAATAGGAAAGAAAAAGAAAGTTTTACATTTTGAAGAACTCCACTTCCTGACCTGACAAGGCGTTCTTCAAAACGTTGAGGAAGAACATCGGACTCAAAGACCAACAACTTTGCAATCAAGTTTTTTTAAATTATTATTATTATTAAATGATGAAAAAGACTGTAAAAAAAAAAAGCAAAGAAAAAACCCACTTGTGCACAGTTGCATCTTTTTAATTGCCCCATAATTAGCAGGACTGTGGGGCAATTTATTAATTCCCCCGTAAAAAAAGGTATTTGATATTGTGGTAAGTCCTGCACCGGACCACCCACATCACTGTGGTCCCTGTGGTCCCTTGCATCACCGTCACAGGGACAGAGTCGCTCCTCATTGTCCCACACCCAAGTGGCACAAAACAGGCAGATCTAATCAAATACGTTAATATTACGCACACTTTACTAGAGGCCAGAACTAATTTGATCTTTTGCCACATTCTTACAGAAGTAATATTCTGTTCCACAAAAAAAACAAAAAACACTGGACTGTTACATATGCTAATTTTCCCACTCAATTTGCACAGCTTTGACTTTTTGAGAACACCAAGAAATTTGCTGTGGTTGAGAGTTACCTCAACAGAAATTAATGCCTCATTTAAATGTGGCCAATCTGTGCTAGAGCAGAGAGTCACTTGGGGAAGCCATTTCAGGACAAGTTGTGCATTTGCGTCCCGTTTTGGATTAAAAAGCACTCGCAAACTCAGGCTTGTAGCGCCTTTAAATAGTGTTAGTCAGCATGCTTACTCTGTGTTCTGATTGGACTCGGTGTCAACTAGGCATATGTTAATGCAAACAATCGTGTGGACAAAAATGATTATACTTGCTTTTCTTTCCTTACTTTTCCTACAAGCTTTGCTTCCAGTATGATGGTTGTGTTTCATCTGCTGTTTGCACAACTTTTACTATGTTGACATCTGGAATTGGAGGCCTTATGGCCAACACACTCGATCATTCACTGTAAATATTAACAGTAAGGTGGCAATAACTTTGATTAGGATGGGAAAATCTGATTTTTTTTTTTAGCTCAACAAAGTCACATCCATGCCCCCAAAAACACAGTTTTGCATACTAAAGCAGGTTGTGGTTGTTAAGATTGTGCTCCTTTCTTTGCACCCAACTAGTATAGTATCCAGTACACCAGCAACCAGGATCAACTTCTGGTGTTCACCATTAAATTAAGCCTTGACCAAGACACCAAGGCAATATTTACGATTGCGTTGGAACCTCCTGAATCCTCAATGCTCTTTCTGCAAAGAACGAGGTACTGACGTTACATGATGTCCAATAATGTGAAAGTATTTAAGTACATTATGCCTCTTTTTAACCCCCCCATGATCTTTAGAGATGGGGTCATTTAGACCACACAGGTTTTTTACTCTGTCCGGTGGCAACGCACTGACCCCACATGTGCCTTTACGAGTTTTTTGTTTCATTTGTAGTTTCGGGAATTGACGGTCTGACGGGACAACCTCCCGCTTCCCCGCTGTCTGACCGTGACATTTGTCATCAGCTAAGACCGCGAGAGGGTTAGTGTATCCAGCTGTTTTGTTGCTCATTGACAAACATTTGCGACTATAGCTGAAAGATTTCAGTGTGAACATTAAACACATGTTTTTTATTGAAGCATTTCACAGTCACACTGGACGGGTTATGGCTGATATTGTCTCATTTATCATTCTTCTTCCTCTCTTACAGCTAGCTATGGAGCTTACCCCATCTGTAAAGGCTGCTCGGTGTGCTCCAGGGATAACGGCTGCGTGAACTGCCAGCCCAAACTCTTCCTGTTCTTGCGAAGGGAGAGGATGAGGCAGTACGGCGAGTGTCTTCACGACTGTCCAGCCGGATACTACGGCATGCGCAGCCCTGAAATCAACATGTGCTCCAGTAAGGACCCCCACCCTTCACCCCAAACTCTTCCTCACCTTCAATCCCACCATGCAGGCCTCAACTACACCCCCACTTCGGTTTCCCCCATTTTCCCACAGTGCTCGATTTACTGTCAATTATCAAGAGGAGACACACATACCTCACAATTTGAATGGTTTGTCTGTCCGCGCAGGTTGATGTTAGTGAAGCTTCATCTTAGCATCACGTCCCTCGGGATGAGCCTGCTGTTTCTCATCCGTCTGTAACACCATCCTAACCCTTTAATGCAAAACATGCCCAAGTTATGAGGCTGTCTAAAGGTACAGAAATCCAGGAGAAGTCATAAATAACTCACTATTCTGAAAAAACAGCTTTTTACTTCAGTTTGTGCTTCTTTTTCCACGATGCTATCTCAGATCATCAAATAAATGTTAATAGTGGGAAAATTACGATTTTTAATGATTTAATTAAAGATAAAAAGTTATTCAAATTAACCTGGCTCTGTGTGAAAAATAACTAATTGACTCATGTTAAATTATAAACGAACTATCAAAGATATGACAAATTTAGTTTTCACCACTGAGTGCACAATGACACACCTGAGAGGTCTTAGAAGAGCTCAGAAAAACAGTTCACTATGATCTTCATTCCCTTTGGCTGTGATCGGATTAAAGAAAGAGCCCCCCACCCCCGAAAAAAAATATATTAGCAACCATTTCACAGTTCAAAGGCTAAAGCCACAACTGACCAAAAACCAATATTTCATTTGCCAAAAAAACATTTTCATGAGCCAAAGGCAAAAATATTTTTGCCGATGGATGAGACAAAAGTGGAAAACAGGTGAAGGAAATAATGAATTTAAAACAAGCATGAACTCTTTCGCCTGGAAAAGGATTTACGAGGAAGACTGAATGTAGTTTTCATTGCCTCAGTTTTATTTACTGTTTCCGAGATGAAAGCATTTTCCATATTTTGGCAATCGTCACTCCTTTGTTGCAGATTTTTTTTATGGCATGCAAAACACTTTTGGTCTCGGGCTTTAAGAGAGGCCACACCTTTGGTCTCCGTGGCTCCGAGGAATTTCTGGTTTGCAGTTAATGAAAAATCCAAACAATAACACTGACAAATCAAAATGTTCTCAAGCGTAGTTGTTAAAGAATAACACTCAAATCCAATTAATGAAAAGTACCTTTCTCCTCCTTATGTAGCACCCTGATCTCATAACCTTATGTTAACATTGATTATGCTCGGAGAGACGGAGAGGGACTTTGTAGGTTTATGCAGAGCCCGAGGTGTTGGCTGAGGGTTTCGTATGAAAACAGTGAGAAACTTGAAGCTTTTTGGTTCCCTGAGCCAAACTTCTGACAGACGCACTAAAAACGTATCCCCAGCGGACGGTATCTGAACCTTAAGGCTGAAATATATGAACATGTAGCAACTCCTGAGACAGAAAAGTACTACATTCTGCTTACCCGATCACAGCTGACCTAGAAACAAATAAATCTTTTATGTTAATTCTATCTGCAAAAGTGAAACACAAGTTAAAGAAAAAAATATATAAGTAAGGTAAATAGTGAGACATACAATAGGCTACGTCACCGTTGGTCGAAAATGCGATAAAAGTAGAATTTAATGCTATTAACCCTATGGAAGTTGCGAGAGGCATGCTCATCAGTTTTGTTCTTTCACCTTCCCAATAATTTAATTTACAATTTGGGAACTGCCTGTAAGATTTCAGCTGCTCCTTAAGGTTTCATGTCCGGTCTTGAGTAGAATACTGTTCTGCATTTTGCAGATTTTTCTCTGTTTCAGAACGACTTCTTTAAACCAATGATTACTGAGAAGCTTCTGTGGAACTTGCTGACAGTCTGAGGAGGCAATTCAGTCATTTGAATCAGATGTGTTGGAGTAGGGACAGATCGAAGCGCCTGCCCACGCCAACACGAATAGCTTGCAAAAGGAGATTTTTCTGCTACGTTTAAACACCGAAAAACACAGTCTTGGGTAAGAAAAGCTGATTTTTATTTACATTTTTTCAAAATCGGAATGCTCGTTGCACATGTTAAACATTCCCAAATTCTTTAATCTCTCTAAAATGCACAATAGTGGTCAATAAAGAATATATATTTTTCCCAAGTAACTTCATCCAGACTTGAAAAACCAGCAAGCGGCGGGTTTTTGTCCAGACACACGTCTGTTTGCTAAATCAGCACCACAGCTCCCGTCCAGTTTTATTAATACTTAGCATATTAGAAGGAACGTCCTATGCTCCTCAGACATTATAAACTGTTGTCGTTTCTTACTTAACTGAAAGAGAAAGACATCTTGTTCTTGGGTAATAAAAGCGATTTTATTTATGTCAACTGAAGCATGGAGAACCACTGTATTCCCATCGTGTTTGATTGAATTTTGACCAGCAGTTTCTGATGCTTGGCTGGATAATCTGGACCCTTTGCCTTACACAGCGCTGTTAGAGCAGCATCTTGTATTGTCACGTAGCATTACATCTCAGGACGAGGCTCACTTTGATGCGATCGCTGCTTCACTCAGTGCTCTTTAATCCAGTTTTGGATTTGGCCTTCTTCCTCAGCTGCTCTCCATGTGTCATCTTTTGTTTTTGTTTTTTAAATGAAACGATTCAAGTCCAGTCTCCATGAACTGATATTTTATTGGTTTAGATGTAAAATTATGTTGTTTTTTTTCTTGAGCTGGTCCAGCTAACTGGTTCCCAAAGGCTCAAATATGTCTACAACAAACGACAGTGAGAAATTAATGGCCGCGGCAGTGAGAGCCGCCTTGCGCTTTTGGTTTTTGCAGGGGCCCGGAGCTCGGTGTTACGACTCTGTTGTCATGAGCTTTTTAAACATGACTTCTAGAAATCACTGAAGGAGCAGCAGCTGCTTGTTATTATCCCATAGTTTGTCTGTGTGAGCTTATCTCATTCAAGATTTTTTTTTTTGTGGACTCCCTGACTAAAGAAAAACAAAAGCTAGACAAGGATAAGGTCTACACACTCAGCCACTTACTGGGCTGAAACCTCACTGTTTTTCGCCACACAACTACAGATTTCAAAGGTACCAGTTACCTACTGTTCAGGTTACTGGTGCTGTTCAGTAGGTAACCGGATGACAAAAAGGCATCAAGACTGCCAGTATGCCAGTGATATGTAAAGTAGGTGTGTGGGCTATGGTTCAGGGTCAGGCTATGGTCCGATGAAAGACCTCAGGATAGCAAAGACAGCGAGGGTGTGTAGAGGAAGTAACTCCGAGTTTTGCTAGAGTCAAATGGCTGTATACACTGGCAGCTCTCTTCCCATCAACTCGCTCTCATTCAAGCTCCTTGTTTCTTGTTCTAAATCTGGAGGGTATTTCCACCACACAGTCTGGCCAAGGGAAAGAACAGTTGCTTTTGGCCTTTGAGCTTTGTCAAGGGACATCTAATCATCACAGCTTTGCTAACCGCTCTTTTAGATTTGCCAGTCAGTAGAATGGATCCATAAAACCAAGCCCTTCTACATGCTAACGGTAGCCAGAAACAGACTGTTATTTTCATTTCACTTTTTTATTATCTAAAAGAAGAAGAAGAAAAAAAGTAAACTGTGGACTGTCTGTGCTTGAATGCTCGCATGAGGTTTGAGCGGCGTGAGTACGTGCGAGCGCTAGAGCTGGCTGAGCATAAATAAGTGGAGGTGGGCATATCACAGACGGTGTGAAGAAGCTAGAAGGACCGCTGACACATCTGTCATCCCCGATCTCCCTCTGGAAGGTCCTGATTGGCAGGAACACCACCTCTGCCTCACCTATTGCTGTGCTAGGGAGGAAAGGAGCGCCCGAGTGGAAAAAAAAAACAAAAAAAAAGCCCCACAGTGGAGAGAGTTGGGAGGAAAATGGCAGCTCTAACCTTTGTTGCGAACTCCTGCCATCTGCACCCCCGCACGACATGGCTGGGTGGCAGTGAGGAAGCCAAACAGCCTTTGTGTCAGCCAAACCTAGAGCCTAGAGAGTAGGTCAGGGCTGTTCAACGTTGGTTGTGAGGTAAAGATGGAGAAGATAGAAAAACATGGTTTGTTTTCCCATTTTCTTTCTGCCAGGCATTTTTACAACATCTGCACTTCGGACGTGGCGATCAGAGGCTGGGCACACCCTCTTGTGCTCAGATGAGAATACATCTGACAACTAACCTGTCAGGTCTATCAGCTCTCCAAGACATATCTCTGTCTCAACACACCGAATATTCATGCTAATTAGTTGAGTGAGTGCGCACGGAGCTTTGAGAAGAAGCAGGAAGTGACTGAAGCTGACACGTGGCTTTAAGTGTCCTCGATAAAATCATCGGGTTACTCATCCAGACCACAGCTGAGGGGCCGTCTTCTGCCAAGCAGGGCTATTAGATCCCAAGTCACATTTGGTGACTCATCTCTCAGCTTCAGATTCGCTTGAGATAAAATCTCAAGAGCGACACAGAAACGAGTAAAAATGCAAGATGCGATCGCGGCGTAACCCGCAGAAAACGTCACCTATTTCAGTGGCATCTTGTGCAGCTCTTCTGAGCAGTCATGAGGCTTTTCCGCTTTTCCGCTCATAATATAATGACTCATGGCCAGAACCAGTCCGAGAGATAATAAGGATAATACATTTAAGTCCGGGGAACAGGAGGCCTTCACTGGGATCCAGTGACCTCATTACGTCTCATTAGTCTCCCTGTGGCACCTAGATGAAGACTTTAAAGGTGGTCCTGAGGTTAATCCCACTGGGGTAATGAACCCACTCCCTTGTGTCTTTTGCTCTGGCACTGCTGTACATGTTGCTTTCGCATTCGATGTGTGTATTAGCTCCCTCCCTCGTCCCCTCACCGTGGTCTAGATAGTCCTTGATTGAGCCGTCAATCCCCGTCGGCCCAACTCGTTCTGATAACCTCTGACCCCTCCGTCTTCATCGTGACGTCCATGGTGCCTCATTTGTGTTCCACCTCCTCTATTCATCACAGGGCGACATTATCATCTCATCACAAAAGCCTTTTTTACGCCGCTCCCTGTTTACATCAGAGATGGGAAACCAAAAAGTGACGCTTTAATCAAAGGCTCGTTAAACGCTACCGTCGTTGGCAGGATCCTGTATTTCATACAGCTGTGTTAGTGATGTTTGCCAACAATAACCAAGACTAGCACAACAAGCTCAGTGCATAAGAGCGCTGACAGATGTTCTTCGTCTCCTGCTCACTTCTTTTTCTCTTTTTTACAATTCACTTTGTGAACTAGGACTCTCTCAGGTGATGACAAGTCTGAGAAGTCTACAGCATGTTGAAAATATTAAGGAACACTTTGTGCTTTTCAGTTTGTGATGCTTTAACTTGCTCCCCGTGTTGCAGTTGGGCTGTACCAGCTTCCAGCATGGCAGACTGTGTTTAGTCTGGACAGAGATGCAGTTTCTCCCAGACAGGAATAAGGGGTGCGGGGGGAGGCAAGAAGTTTGAAAAGAACACTAAGCAAAAAAAAAAGAAAAGAAAGAAAGAAAAAAGTCATAAATACAGCTCCTTGCAAAAGTATTTATACCCCTTGATTATTTTCAATTGTCACGTTACAACCACAAACTTACACAGGCTCAAGCTGAGTGCGATGGAGAACATCTGTGAGTTTTACCACAGATTCACAGTTGGACTCAGATCTGGACTTTGACTGGGCCATTCTAACAGAAGCTTTAATCTAAACCATTTATTCTAGATCTGGCTTCACATTTTTGAGTGATTGTACTACTGATTTTCTTCCACATTTGCCCTGTATTTTCCTCCATACTGCTTCCTAAACCAGCTTCACTGTGTCTGCTGGATAAAAGCATAGCCACACCATGACGCTGCCCCCTACATGTTTCACATTAACGATGGTATATATATATAGATACTCAGTGCTACTTTTGTATCGATCCTTGTCTGAGCAGACCACCTTTTATCGATGTTTGCAGCAGAAAACTGAAAATGTTACATCTTGTTTTTGACAATGTTTTCTTTCTGGCCATCCTTCTATGTAGCCCAGCTAATGGTCATCCTAACAGACACCTGAGCTGTGGATCTCTGCACCTCCTCCCCAATTACTGCAGGCCACTTGGCTTCTTCTCTGATGGATTCTCTCCTTTTTGAATTTGAAAACCACATCTTATTTTTCTACCACTACACAATTATACTTTAAATTGAAGCATATACATTTCTATCAAAATAGTATGAATTCTGTGACGTAATCAAAAGGCCAGTATTGTGTAAAATCAACTTTTTTAAAACTTTGCACTATGTTATAATGTTCTCTCATCAGAAACGTACTTGGAGTGTTGCTTTGATTGTTTCATGCATGTTTGAGAAATCCTTTAATCTCCCATGGTAATCATTCAGTTGTCCAAAACGCCTAGTTGGACCTAGCTCCGCCTCCTCAGAGCTGCAGTTTCTAAACTTCTAAGCTTCCGCCTCACAGAGCACTCCCGTCTGGCTCAGCTCCTGCAGACTAGCCAGCAGCAATTAGCAAACGCCTGGTGGAACTGAGCATCAGCTGAGTTCATTATACCAGCTACTTCTCAGTGCAACACTGGTAAAAACATTGTTAAAGGTTTAATAGAAGAATGATAACTTCCTGAAGGTGGAGTTTTAGAAAAACCAGGAGTTTCTTAAAGAGACAGTGCCCCGATTTCAAGCCGTTAAATTACAAAGTCAAACTTCTTTTAAGTCATATTTGGTATATACAGCATTTTTATAACTGAAGGTAACTCGACTGTGCCATAAAATGACACTCTGTGTCTGGAAAACACATAATATTTCCCCTTTAAATATATATAAATATATTTTTTTAAAAAGTTCAAGAGGTCATAACACATTTTTAGTCTGTTTAGGTTCTAAAATAAGCATGGAGCACGGGAGATAAGAAAACACGCTTAATAATTACAAGGGGTGTCTAAATGTGTACATGTGGAACGCGGAGTAGAAAGTCAAACTGCCGGAGACGTGATTTACGGTCAGCGCAGTCACGTTTCCACCGCGCAGCTTTATTGTAGAGTGAGCCTAACTCTAACCATATCTTATTGGCATGTGTGCGATTGTGCAGAGCGTGTGCGTTCACGGTTTGTTTAGACTGGTCGGGAAAGCGTGAGACCAGAGTGAGTGGGCCGAGGCCATACTTGAGGGTTCAAAGTGAAGTGGGGAGGGACCCCCTCGTTTTGCAGGAATGCCGAGGAGGAGGCCTGATGGTTAGCTGGAGATGGTGTAATTAAGGGGTGTGATTGTGAGAAACCTTCCCTTCTCCGGGCTCTGCAGAAAGGGTCACAGATAAAAGAGCGAGCGCCTCAACTGTCTCGTCCATCTCCGCCCGTAGAAAGAAAGTCTTTTGGGTTCCAGAGCGAGAGATGATGACCTACCTGGGACGCCCCCACACCCACCCATTCGCCCGGAGGCCTCAGATGGAGGTTGGACGTTGAGGGTATCGGGGGGCATGTGTAGAGTCTCTGAGAAGCAGCATAAATTAGACAGCTCTGTGAGGCTCCTTCTAATCATGTGGGGCTGTGCGTCGCCCTGTTGGTGCGGTCGTTGTAATTTAGCTCGGCTCGACGTGTCATTTGCAGGGACCTTGATGACACATTGCCGTGCCTTTTCTTCGGACGACGAGGGCGTGGCGTGAGACACAAAGTTTTTGCAGTTGCGTTTGCCGACAAAACCGGTCCCCCGCCGCCGCCACCGCCACCTCTCAGTTGCGAACTCTTTCGGTTACGAAGCCAAAACACCGAAGGCCCCCGAAACCAGCTTTTGTCGTTGCAACCCATCATTCAGAATTTAATGAAAAGCTGACTTTCCAATAATTTTTGAGGGGGTTGGGTTATGGAAAAATATGAAGATATGGAAGATATACAATAGCATTACAGACACTATTGTTCTTTTTGCAGCACCCCGTATTGAAAGCATGTGAGCTGGTGTGTTTTGCATGTGTAGTTTTGGATGAACCTTGCAGAAAGAGGTCAGCTTCCATCAGTTCCTCATCGTCTCTCTGCTTTTTTTTTTTCTTTGGTGTGTGTGTTTTCACACTTTTGATTTACTCGCTTTGAACAAAAGCCGGAACGCAAGGGTTTCAGTTCTCTACAATAACAATACAGCGATTCCCCCATGTGAAATAATTCACAAATCTTCTACCATTTTAAATTTTCTAACAAGGGAGAGTATAATCCATTCCACCCCCTTTTTCCCCAAACACTTTAGCTCCGAATCAATTCCACATGAAGCGGATTTCTGAGACCCAGATGACTTTTCTTCTTTCTCTGTTTCTCCCTCCAGGGTGCAGGATAGACAACTGCGAGTCCTGCTTCAGCAAAGACTTCTGCACCAAGTGCAAATCTGGTTTTTACCTGCACAAAGGGCGCTGCTTTGATAAGTGCCCCGAGGGCTTTGCCCCGCTGGAAGACACAATGGAGTGTGGAGGTATGGAAAACCGAACAGAGTCAGGCGCATCGAGAGAAAAAATGGGAACATTGAAGAATGTTTGCATTTTTTCATCACCTGTCTAAATCGGCAGGTTTAGACAGACAGATTTAGTTCTAAATTGCCAGACCAATAAGAAATAATTTTTCTATTACAGTAATATCATGTTATGCCCTCGTTATGGAGAGTGGATTCATATGAAAGATGACTGACTTGGCAGTTGTCCAGTCATTGCCGTAGAAGCTGGCTGTTCACAGAGACCTGTAGCAACACATGAAAGTTGAGTGGAAGGAAAAAATATGGTGTAAAACGGTACGAAATGTCATGCTTCCAAGTGTTGAAAAAGTTGAGGGAGACATTTTAAAAGCAGATCTTAATATCAGTTCACTCACCTGACCTGAAAAAAGTAGCAAATCTTTGGAATTTTTCCCAGAGGAAGAAAAGAGACACTGGATCAAACAAGGCAGGTGAGCCTGGGCCTCCTTAACGCTGCTGCAAAGCTCTATTGATTCAGTAATTCAAGCAAAAGGAGCCCCAACCAATGACTCGGTGCAAATACTGTCAAATTGAATAAAAATAGAATTTATATCCCAATGAATCTCATTTGTCAGATTAGAAGTACTGTTTGAAAATAAAAACCTATAACTGGTATTAAACATGCTTTCCATTAAGCTAACATTTATGTTTTTAATAATATATGTTTTTGGTATTGGTCTGATGTAATACTCTAATTTAAATGTCATGTTTTAAGTAGCTGTAGGTGGAAAATAATAAGAAACAAAGCATCCATCGTTGTGTTATTAATCTATATAATGTGCTTCCATCTCAAATACATGAGCTTTTCATGTATCATGTAGAGTTAATATTCTAATTTATCGAAGGACTCTGTGCTGGCATTTTAATTGACTAACATTTCAATATTAAAAACACTTTTCTTATTGGTCTTCTGTATTCTAATAATCCGAGAAAGCAAGTCGTGAATCGAAATCATCAAATTTGTCTTTGAAAACAAAATTCTTGACGTCTCAATTTGAATACGAGCTCACAGGACCCCAGTGAAGCTAAGCTAACCGGTGTGAAAATCTAAATGTATGAGTCCTACAGTTGTCTCTGATGAACACTGCTCTGTAATTTGATGGCACGCCACTTGTTTCTGTGTAACCCTTCGCAGAGGGCTGCGAGGTGGGCCAGTGGAGCGAGTGGGGAGCCTGCACCAGGAGAAACAAAACCTGTGGCTATAAGTGGGGTCTGGAGACCCGGACGCGGCACATTGTTAAGAAACCCCCCAAGGACACAATACCGTGTCCCACCATTGCCGAGTCCAGGATGTGCAAAATGGCCATGAGACACTGCAGGAGAGGTAAGGAGCACCCGCGGGCGCCTGTCGATTGTGCGTTTTACAGAAAGTTGAGCCGATCTCCGTCTTCTCCTGTGTCGCGTCACCCTCACGCTATGGCTTTTGTTTTCATGGTCTGAGCGATTGAGGTTCACTGCGGCGCTTCTCCTCTTTGCTTTTCCCAAAGTAGCTCTTGTTCCAGCCAGCTCTTTTTTTTTCTTTTTTTTCCCGGGGCTTATTTCCCACCATCTCCCTTCCTCTCCTCTGCGGAATCCTTCAAAGTATAATCTGCAGGTTTCCTCAATGGCCGTCTCTGTTTCCTCCTGTCAGCTTGAGAGATTTCTGCGGTATTCAGAGCATGTATGTCAGGCCATTATGTGAGAAGAAGTCGATGGAATTTCTCTGTGTGCGCGTACGGCTAAAGGAAATGTAAACATATTTAAAGGATAAACCATTTTTTTTCTTTCTCAGATGGTCCAGACACGCCATTTGGCAACGAGGGCCTCTGTTAGCGACGCTTTCAAAATAAATGTCTTTTTCCCCTTAATGTGCTTTAACATCGCTCATAAACTTGGGATTAGGATAAGCCCAAATGTAAATATTTAATGCCCCAAATAAGGAAGCGATTACAGTGGCAGATATCAGTCAATCAACAATTTAAAAGAAAAAGACACACGCTAACTTCAAGGATTTTTCTCCATTTTTGGATCGGGCTTGCTGAACAGAACGGTCACTTAGCGAAGTGGTGAAAGAGTAAATAAACTTGAAATAAACCCTGATAGTTTCTCATATTCCAGCGCTCAGAGGGCTGCTGACTGGGTTGGAAACTGTGATCCCATGGCACATTTAGTACTTAATGTCCCGTCTTGTTTGTCAGAGAGTTTCCCTCCAAAATGCCGTGCACCTCACGATTCCGCCATGGCTACTTGACCTTTTTTTCGAGAAGACTTTATGACCATCCTAAATCAAAACTTGGCAATGCTCTGCACAGAAGCAGCGTTTTTTTTTTTTTAAGTTTTTTTTTGTTTCCTTGTTGGTGTAGTCAGCGATTGTAAAACTTGCGCAGAGGCCAGCAGAATACTTAAACCCAGTTGTATGAAAAGCCCTCTTCTCGTCCAGATAGCGTGTTCCAGCTCTAGTGGCCACTGGTCGAGTGTAAAAGTGTCACTGCGTATGCATCTCAGGACTCCTCCAGCATGTGAAATGCTGTGGTGGGCCTGTTTAATAAAGGCAACATTTCATACTTAAGCATGTGTTGTTAATTCCGCACTCCTTGTGAAAAACCCCACTTGGCAAAAGCCGGTGAAACGCAACACTCTACAGTTCAAGTAAAAAATTAAAAAAAACAGGAAAAACTGGAGCCCCAGAGGTTGAACGGGAGGAGAAGCTCCACGCAGACGCAGGGGCTGTTGCATGGAAGTTCAAGGAACTACGTGGTGACATGATCGCTTTCAGTGGGTGATAATGACGAGTAACTCTGTAGGAGGGAGGTCACTGTCTCTAATGAAAGAAAGCCTTCAAAGTCTGCATGAGAAAGCAGGAAAAGAACTAGGAAAAGATATTTGCATAGAGTTATTTTTGTCACGATAAGCAATAAATCAATTAATTAAAATGAGTGCAATAACTTTCCTTTCGACAACACTTGTCCTCTTTAGGTAAGGTAGGGCAATTTTATTTTAGATAGCACATTTTCAGCAACAAGGCAATTCAAAGTGCTTTACATGAGTTAAAAGGAAATACAAACAAAATAACAAACCAAAGGCAAAAAAAAGAGGAAAGAAAACTAATCTAATGTTGTTCTGAAGTATGTCAACTAAGTGCTCCTGTTCAGGGTTGCTAACTATCTAATTCCATTTCTAAATAGTGTTTAATAACGTTGAAAAGTCTGCATTTTGAGAAACGCCGCAAACGCCTGGTACGAAGCAGTTAGTTTGCACTGCCTGTCACTATTGTTGTTTTGGATGTTTTAAAATGTTTTCCATTTCCAGTGTTAAATGTTCTTTAGAAATCAAAGTATTTTTGATTTTTGAGTGGGGTATACATATGTGCGTGATCCATTGTTATTATTCTGATATTAGTCCAAACTGGCCTCGAAATGACAATATCATTTATTGCGATAATATTTGGGACAGTGTATCGTCCTACAAAATGTGTTATTTTGCCAAGTTCATACCCAATGAAGCAGTTCCATATTTTGTCACATTTCATCTTCAAGCATTTTGAAGGTGATGCATCATTTTTGCCTTCACTTTATAGTTATGCAGTACTACAGCAGGTTTTGCGCATCACATGGAATACCTTTCAAATACAGCGGATGATGTGGCTCTGGCATTACGAAAAGTGAAAAAGTTCATTATGTTACAAATTGCGAGGCATTGTACAAAAGTTGAAAATAATCATTCGCACCACGGTAAGAGAAGAGCAGTCCAGTCAAATTTATTTGTAAAGCACATTCCAGTAACAACACAGCTCATAATTCTTCACATTATAAACTCATCTGTACACGTTGCAATGCCACAAAGTACCTTTTCTGTTTAGAAAGAAACCAAATTAAAACTTAGCACACAATTCCGAGAGTCAGAAGTGGATAAAATGTTTAAAATAGCTTAGAGTTAAAAACAAAAACACCTTAGTCATGTCTTTTTTTATGAGCTACCAGTGTTTGGGATAAGCACAGAGTTATATAGCTATTTTGTAAAGACGCTGGATTAATTGGAAACAGAAAATAAGAGAAAGTCATGGCTACACTGGTCTGATCCGCCAGGGTTGTTTTTCTGTTTACAACCAAACTGAAATCACTCTGGACTTTGCTGTTGGGTCTCCCAGCATTATCAAAAGGACACATGCATTTTGAAGAGAATCCGCGGCAATAACAGCAATGGTCCTCCTGCCCGGTCTTGTTTGCATGACTTGGTCCTCATGTTAAAAAGGGGAACCGAAGGGGCGAAACCGAGAGCCTCAGATGATATCGGGATGAAAACCATTTTCACAGCAAACACCACGGTCGCACAAACCGTGGCTGATGTGTTCCCTGCTGAGTGTACACACCGCACATCACTCATGCTGCTGGGATTCATTTAACGCTCTCTGTCTGTGTTTAGTCGAAAACGGTTAGCTCAGTCAAACTCCTCACGTTCAGCAGAAATAAAAAAAACAAAAATTGGTTCTGTGGGACATTTTTTAGCGAGTTCAGATAGTCCATGTTTTCTACCCGATTTGTGGAGTAATGAGTCGACTCCTCGTCCGCTTAGCATTTCCACTGGACCCCTGGGATATTAAAAACACTCATCCGCACTCTAGATCGCCACTGCACGAGTTGAAAACAATAGAGAGACGTTATTAATAGCTGCTCTGGCCCTATCAGCGTCGATGGCTGATAACACTGGGAAATCCCCACAGTGATTTCCCAGCAACTCATCTGACTCACTGGTTTTGCAAAAACACATTCGATTTCTCTCTGATTCTTCTTCCTCTCGTCTGCATCTACATTTCGGCTCCAATAACCTTTGACCAGGCAATATTGGATGTTGGGGAAACAACTTACAAGTGTTAAGGCAACTGCAGCTCCAATGATATCAGTAATCTCTGATTTGAGACTTAAGAGGGAAACGGTAAACGTTTTCTACAAATCGGCTTTTGGATACTTGGATGATCTTGAACGTAACTCAACTGATGTTTCCTGCTTGCTAAGTTTGTTGATCAAAGTCATTTTGTCTTTCTGATTTTTAAGGCTTTCCCTTAAAATATATTTTTTAGGATGAATCTTTATGCACATTCCAAACCTAAAGAACTCACTTTCATATGCACAATATTTGCCTAAACTGAAACTAGATAGCTCTATCCAACATTGTGGTCTTTTACAATGAATCAAAGAAAGATTCCACAAAACTGAATCTCCGTGACTCAAAGAGTATGATATCCTCAAACACAGGGCTTGACAAAAAAAGAAAAAAAAATTGACAGAGTTGCGGTTTGGGATTGGCTGTAAATTCACACAATCTAATGGTTGCCATCAAACACGATAAAAATGACATTTTTCATCACACAAGTCCCTTTTTTTTTTTTTTTTTTTACCCCATAGAAGAACAGAAGTTTTACAGTACGCAGTTATGAAACCAGATTTATAGCATAGCAAATTTTGGACCTGATAACCCAAACACGCTAAAGACCCGACTTTCCAGAGCAGTGCCGTGCAATTTATACTCAAAATCTGCCTTTGAGTGCCGGGCTGAAGCCACAAAGGCTCACAAACACCGTGCTGACCTCATGGAAAGAAAGAGGCAACGAGGAAAAGAGGCGAAGGATAAGAGAGAAGAAACATCTAGTGATTATCTCGGTCATTGGATCTCCGTAAAGGCCCGCGAGTTGAGAGGCTAACGGGCCTTTTGTGGAAGTATCGATCTCCCGTGTGTGTAACCAGAGAAACTCTTGCTGCTGTAGGCCTTAGCCGAGGCCAAGCCATCCATCTCATCAGTCATCCGACTGTAAGGATTCAGTCAGCACTGATTCGCTAAGTCATAACTTCTCTGTACAGTTTGTTTTTGTACTCTAATTGCTCGTGCCTCTTATTCCAATCCAACTACCATCAAGTTGATGCATGTTCTGCAGCAGTGCTGCAAAGGCATAAAAAAAATCCCACCTAGCCTAAGTGGACTACTTAGATACCCCTTTGTAGAGAGACATGCGATGATTAGCAGGATTTAAAGCTGCAGTATGTAGCTTTCATTACAAATATGGTTTTCTACATATCTGAAACTGTCACTTTGCTATGACAGATAATCTGAGAAAAAATAATCAATCTCCTCCACCTTCTCCCAGTTGCCGACTGAAGAAATGCACCGCTCCCAGTCAAAAACAACCAATCAGAGCCAAGAGGAGGGTCTTAGTGCTGCCAGTCAACCTCGTGTACGTGTTGCTCATTGTGCTGATGACGGAGAAGCAACTCACTGTGCCAGAAAAAAAAGTGTATCTGCTGGAGGGATGAGCAGCATGCTCACAAGCTGATTGGCAGCTTTAAGGCCCTCCTCCTGGCTCTGATTGGTTGTTCCTATTTAGCACTGGGGACATCAGATGAGCTTCATTTTTTTCCACAGATGATGTGTCTCATACTTTACTGTCACCACATAGTTTCAACAAATATGTAAAAAAAAATAAAATAAATTTTTTTTGCAAAAGTTACATACTGCACCTTTAATGCCAATTAACATCAATGAAAGGTGACCGAAGAAAAGTCTGCAGTCTGGTCTGAGAAGATATGATGAATATGAATGTTGTGATGCATCGCATCATTACCTTGTTGTTGTTTTTTTTTCCTGAAATAAGTAAAGGTTTCATTAGTCAAACAGTGTTTCAGTCATCCCTGACCTTTTTTCATATATTTTGTATTTACTTTGCACCTTATGATGTCCCCAGATAGAACAGTGAGAAGAATTTGGTTGGTGAATTCTGTCCACAGCCAGTCTGGTTGGTCGGTGCGTTCACAGTATGGCGGACATCCTCGATCTCGCCGCATGCCGACCATCTGGCCGTGTCGCCGCGCCTGTTAAAGGAATCACCACATCAGCAACTCCTGTCTGCTGGCAGGCCTAGCACACAGGCGCACAGCGGACGCTCCTGCATGTGTCGGACCATGTGTTACGCAATTTTGCTGTTTAATCTAACCATGCCAAGGGGATTTAAGCCCTGGCGAATGATGCCACTCACTTCTGAGCATTTTAATTACTCACGGCATGATCACATCTGAGCGTGGCCTGTGTTTAGCTTGGAAACCCGACACCCAAACACATTTCTGGATTTCCTTTTTGTCAAATGCAGCCTTCTTACATCAAACCTGCTTTTTTTTTTTTCAAATAAAAAAATAAAACAAATGCAGACGTTTAACTTGAGCCTAATTGATGGAGCGTGTTCTCGTGTCTGCGAAACAGCACACAGTGCACCGTGGTGGGGAGTTAGAACTACGTTTTTCTCCACATGGGGAGAAAAACATCTGACGTTGTGAACAGAATGTATTTGCGCTCCTGTCATTTCATCAGCAACCGTTTCCAGCGAGTAACAAACGGAGCCAATCCCGTGCTTTCTTAAATCTTTACGAGTGATGTTCGGGCTTAAAATGAACTCGGAACTTCTGAATGAGAGAGCTGTTTCACGGCTGACACGTCCCGCTCCGATTTCTGCCACTGTGGAATGACAGGTGGTGATTAACAGTGATCTCTGGCCCGGCTGATATCACAGACAATCCGGATCAGTTCTTCCCACCAGCGGGAGTGGAGCAAGAAGTGCTTTCCCAGGACAGAAGGAGAGCACTAATTGGCCACCACCCTGTCAAAGTGATTATTTGTGGCCCTTACTGCAATCTATTGTGACTGATGGAGCCACAGCTTAATCTTCATTTAATAAGGCCTCTCTGTAGGGGCTGACACAGTAGCTGGTAAGAAGGAACCTAAATGGCACTCTGCCTCATTCGACCAGCAGCAGCGGCTTGGCTGTGGGCACGGGGTCCAGGGTGGTGTCTGATTGGTCAGAATCACATGCCAGTGCCACCCACTGTGACAGCTTACATTACATAATTATTTAAAGAAAAAATTCCCCCTAAATCTGGTTGTGAAGTAAAAGCACCGCATGGCTCTGTGTACAATATTGTGAAATCTATTGAGGCAGAATATTTTGGAATTTTTGTCTTTTGAAAAGAAAAAAAAAGCTACATATACCTCTAAAGGGTTGTTTTGCTGCTGTAGTTGTGATCATATCTTGATCTGCTGGATTTTTGAAAAAATAAAAATAAAAAAATAAAATCTTGATTAAGATTATCTCTTTTTTTAGATCTTTTTTTTTTGTTTACGCTTTTCTAAATCAAATGTTTGCTCTAAGCTTAAAGTGCCTTTTATCTACGTGGAGATGATGTGATGGTTTAGTATGCATGTAATATGTTTCAAATTTGAGCTTCACCAAAGGATTTGAAGGTAGAAAATTAAGCAAGATGTCAAGAAGAGAATTGTGGACCATCACAAGTCTGCTTCATCCTTTGGTATAATTCCCAGATGCCTGAATGAAACAAGTATAAAAACAATGTTCTGTCCAAACATCAAGGAGACACTCACTGGAGACCGTCAAGGAGGAAACAACCTCCTTGATGAAAAGCAGACGGGTTTTGTGTCCGAGAGATGAATGTTTTTGGTCCAAATGTGCTGACCAATATAATAATAAAAGCAGAAACCTTTATGAAGAATCTTGTTAAAGGTAGTTAGACAGTGCCACTATCCACATAAAAATGAGTTCTTTACCAACATGGGCTGAAGGCTATTCGGTGAGGAAGAAGCCAGAACTCCAGAAACAACATAAGAATCCAGATTACAACTTCCAAATGCACTCAGGGGCAAAGGCTGCGGGTTTTGGTTGTTTGATGGAACTAAATTTGAAGTATTTGACCATCGTTACATTTCAATTTCACAAAATAGATGGCATCGTGGAGAAATTTAGATTTAGGAGGCTTCTTGAACGGGCTAACAACTCTTTCCTTACAACACATAGCTTCATCAGATCTCTACCTATCTGACTCAACACATTCAGGAAAAATTGCTCATCTCCCATTGCTTAGGATGGGGGGGGTTTCTAACTGTTCTCATATAGGTCTTTGACATTTCAGCTCAGAATAAGTTGAAAACAAACCAAAACTTTAGAAAGGGTTTCATAACTGCAGTGTTTTGCTTCAAATGTTGTTTTTAGAGGGTTTAGTCGTGGTCACTTCACACAGACAGACTGGAAGCTACCGCAACCACTACAGTCGTCGTCACTGTCCTCTCATTGTGTGCACGCAAGTGAACAAGTTTTATATTTTTATAACTATGTCGAACTGATAATCTATGTTCCTGTCTGGGCTTTGCAGAGATGGCCTAAAACCAAACATTTGGATTTTGTTTTCAGCTTCTCGCCATGTGCCAGTGTTAAATCTTTCATTGCGATAAAATTACAAGCATTCGCCTCTGCTCTGGGTACATTCCTCACTTTAGTGAGCAGGGTAGGGAGTTTATGATGCTGGAGACCGAGAGGAACGGGAGTGGGGAGGGGGGTTCTCTGATTAACTTCCCGCTAGGTGCCTCTGCTCTCTGACCAAAATAAATATCGCTGCTGTCATTTTGACAGCAACTGTCTTCGGAGGGCAATTTTTTGAAGCACCCCATGATCCTGTTGGCTCTTAGATGGAGAATCCATCGTCATACCACAGGCATGAGCCATAAACATGTGGATGCCTTTCAAAGACCATGGGGTGGAGGGAGGTAGCAGAGGAGGGGTTAGCCGCACTCACCAGGGCTCCATTCTCCACATTATTGTCATCTGGTCGTTTCCATGCAGGAAGAAAGAGGAGGGGTGCGAGGGAAGGACGTGTTTAGATCACTGGGCCTGATTGAGTGGTAGCTTTCTTGTACTGCCTTTTGTAGGCTCATCTTCACCTTTCGGATGATCGACTCTGTTGATGTTATCGCTATCGGCTAAGCCGCAGATATTCTAATAGTGCAGCTTACATTTCTGATGCAGAATATGTTTACCACTGCAGATACTCCGCAACTACAATGTGAAGTAAAAAAAAAAAAAAAAAAAGAGAGACTTGAGGTTAAATCAGTCATTGCTCAGTTGGGAGACATAAAGTTGTTTGGTTCTCCGCTCTGAATGTGACTTTAATGAAGATATGGGACTCTGGAAGGGTGTTTGAGACTTCACTTGTCATCCTCTGGCAGAGGAATTAAGGCATTTGAGCCAGCATCAACAACCGTAAAACAGAGGATGTAGAGTCGAAAACAAATCGGTGCAGAGATGGAAAGAACCAGAACAGTCAAAGCGGACTGCTTTCTTGTTGTCATGCCCCACAAACAGGATCAACTCCGCCCCCAACCCCACTGTGCAGCGTGCAAGCCAATCTCGGCCATGACACGGTCAGAGATGTATAGCCAACGTTCACCAGACGTTTTCTTCACGGGCAAATGGAGACATTTACACCCCGTGATTTTATTTTATTTAATTTTATTTTTTACAGCAATAGTAATGCAGTCTTTACAAGGATGGGTTGCAACAGCTTGTGCGAAGATCTTTGAAGTGACCAGACTTCCAGCTGTATCGGTGATTGATGTTTCACAAAACGGAGTTGACCAAAGCGGATTTGTGGGGTCGTCGAATGCGTCTTTTAAATCCACCGGCTGATTGGTTTTAACAGAACAGTTTCGGCGGTGGCACGTTGTAAAATTGGTAATAAAACTTATTCCTGCTCATTAAGACGAGGTACTATGTTTTGATTTCAGGAACGTATTGATGGTCTACTTGTATTTTTCCTGGTCTGGAACAGATTAAAGTTGACAGTAAGTCAAGTTTCCTCATTGGACTAATCGTAGCTTGAAGCAGGCCCCCGTATCGGAAGTCCTCGCGTTGTATTTAGATAAGCGGAGATGGTTGGAGTGGGCTCATTGCGCCTCCTCTTTCTGTCTGCCAGACCTCCAGTCCAGAGCTGCTGCCAGCTCTCCTGTGGGCCTGCGGATCTTTTCATCTCCCCATCCGCAACACGCCAGACAGATGAGGATGCACATGCACGCAGACATCCACAAAACCAGAATGTGAGAAACATGTAACAGACACCGGCAAATATTTAAAGAGGCCCCACAAGCAGAAGAAGTCGCCACATTATCTGCTCCCTTCCCCAGCCCGGTTTGCTCCGTCTTTCCCCGGTCTCGCGCTCGGATGACACGAGCCTGCTTGTGTATCGCGTATCATTGTGCTTGGCCGGGAGAACAATGTGCATGCCACAGAAGAACAGGTTTTTTGAGGTACGCGTCTCACGGAAGACGCTTTTTCGGGCACTGCAGTGCTCCCTCACCAGTGGTCTGGCGAGAGGAGTAAAGAAGAAAGGCGTGGAGTCAAACAGGGGAGCCTGAAAACATCTGGTGAACAGTTGCTCTGGCTGAGCCATCAGGAGCCCCTCTTCCCTTAACTCCTCTTCCCACATCCCTTTCCTCCATTTCTCTATCTCTTGAGGCTGTCTTTATTAGAGACATCGCAGCTTTTAATTACAGCTGGTCATTCCCAGTGAGGGCTGCTGACCCACTCATAGCAGTGAGACTGGACCCACTGTGCAGACATGCAGACACAACAAACATTCAAGTACAGGCCTGCTGGCCCTCGCCTGCTTATGCTTCTGGGTGTTTTTTGTGCACTGACAGTGATAAATACAGGGGGTGTTGACTCACACCACCGCCATTACGGTGGTAAGTAGAGGCCAGAGCCCGCCTAAAAGTTCTGAAGAGCGCTCCACTATCATCAGTATGAAAAAGCACAACACAAGGTGATGTAACGAGGAATTTGCACATTTCTGACCTTAACATGATGTTAATTCAATATTTTGAATCGTGGCCAAAAAGCTTCTTCTGCTGCCATTGCCGAACTACAATTATAAAACAGGGCAGAAACTCAACATCATTGTTCACAACTCCTACTTCTTCTGATAGGTCCAGTTGAAAATGTACGAGAGAAATCCAGCTAAATGGGAGAAAGTCCCATTTAGAGATCAAGTCTCATCTCTCTGAGAGATGAGAATGCGCTCAATTTTATAAAACTTTTTATAAAACTTTTTTGGACAATTGGAACATAACGTAAGTGGTGGAAAACTAATCTCATCGTCTCATTGGCCAGACACAGTGATGACAGCACCATGGTGGGGGATGCTCTTTTTATGAACAGTGATAGAAGGTCAGAGTTGATGGGAAAATGGACGGCTCTAAATACATGCTAGCCTTGAAGAAAACCTGTTGATTGGAGACCTTGGTGGAGTTTAACTTTCCAGCAGGAGAACAACATTAGAACACTGCGTATTTAAAATAATCCAGTCCAAACTTGAATCTTCCAATATTTTAAGATTTTTATTTGTAAAATGTTCTTGAAACCCATCTATAATTTTTCTTGCCCATCACACTTATTTTGTGTGGTATCACAAAAAAACAAACAAAAAAAAAACAAAACAAAAAACAGTCCTAAAAATTATCTTTGAGATTGTTGCAGCAAGCCAAAACATGGAAAAGATTTGACATACATACTCTTGTAAAGTACCGCATTGTTTGAATGAGATATCTCTCCAAGGAAAACTTCAGGACATGATTAACGGGTCAATGTCATGACACTCATGCCGTTCCAGGTAACATATCAAATCCTTTCAAAACACAAACGCGCCATCCCGCTGAGTGGAAGGGTTCAAGAGCGTGATCCCGACAAGCTACGAGAGCACTCTTCCGGATTAGCTGGAGGGGAGGTTAAATATCCCTTTGAGTTGATTTCTGTATGCTACATCCTAGTGACATGCTACAAGCCTCTCTTCGGAGAGGTGAGACCCTTAAATGACCGTGGAAATTGCGGCGTAATCATACTCAGCTAATCACAACAGGAAAATGCCTGCCATATGCGTTGAGGCCTACTGTCTGCGTTCCCGTCAGTTGAAGGCGTGTTATTGACAAGAGTGTGACTTGTGTCTTGAACAGGCTGTGACTCTTAGCTGCCCCTCTCTGTGATCATATCTGTCAGAGCCACTCAGCTGTCTGTCCGCCTGGTGTTTGACAAGTGTTTGATGCAGCGCAGGCCTTAAAGAGGATCAAGCCCTTCCTGCACTGGCCTTTACCTCTGTGCCTGTGCAACAGGATCTCTACGAACATCAAAAATGCCCCCCTACCCCTTCATCTCGCCCCCTTCTTCCAATGTCAACTAAGATACTATTTTTATCAAAAGATATGCGCAGTCCGCTTAGTCATCACAGGAGACTAAACAAAACCCACGTTTGAGAGTTAGCCGAGGAATCAAAGAAAACAAAAAAGAGCCGGGCCGTCTTGATTCCTTCATCACTCGCCATTGCACGGGGATTGTGGAGTGATCCTGATGGCCCCTGTCTCTGTTTTTGTGTCTAAGCCTGTCGGACTTAGCCTGGCTTCCCACTTGTTAAGAGCTGGTCTTGTTTCGGGACAGTTGTGCCCCCCCCATGACCAGGAGGGATTTCCTTCTGAATTTCCCTGTAGAGGGAAGGAGGGGGCATGAGAGGACTTGTGCAGAGATGAGACTCGTGCTTGACAATTTCCTTCTACATCCTTTTTTGTTCCCCTTGCAGTCTCCCTGAGACAATGGGGATTCAGGCATGGTGGGGAAAAAAAATAAAGAAAAAGAGAGACAGTGTGCGTGTCCTCTCTGTGGAAAACACTAATGTAGAACATAGTTGTAAGCATCTGTCTTTTCAGGCCACATATGGTCTCATTTTTATGTCTTGATATTTCCATATCACTCTATTTAGCATTGTTACGACTGTCAAACCCTCTTGCACAGTTCGTATGCGTATACCAAATTTGAAACTTGGACACAGCCGCTCCAATTTCTTCCGTTGGTTTTTGAACTGCGGTGATGAAGCTTTGGGTTTGGCATTCAGCGTTTCAGTCTTTTGTGAACGAGGAGAAGTAAGCATGTTTGGATGAGAGGGTAGAGTTGAAGACAGATATTTGAAATGCGATAGTATTTTTGATCCTCCAGTACACACCATTGTACCGAATGTGGAAAAGGACCACCTCATCACTGATCAGACGGAGTTTATTGAGATTGTACAGCCAGCTGGCATTTGTAAAGGCCTGCTCGGGCAACACTCGCCTTCAACATTTACAACTGTTTCAGCAGACGGCATTCGCAACAATGTTTAGGAATTCTGCTCAGTGGTTTCACATCACAGGCTACCATTTAGACCACTCACTTAAAATTGCACAGAGGCAAGGTCGACCGGAGGGCACGCATCATGAGCCGAGCCTGTAGTTTATGAGTGCGCGCACACACACAGAGACACACATGTTAATACATTCCAGAAAGAGCATAGCAGAGCAGCCGTAGAGATTCTCACACTAAGCCTCACTGAAACAAGTTGGCATGGCCCCACTTGATGCTATTAGCGCACTGCTAATCATGTGTTTCTTTTCGGATCACTGCTTACGGCGCTCATGGCTTTCGAGGATTCACGAAAACACTGTTGCAACGTCACATCAGCATTTAGCGTCTGCTAATCACTAGGTAGTGGAAGCTGTGTTACCTTCTTTGGTGAGCCTCTTGTCCTTTCTTCCTAGAAGTTACACTTTTCTACAAATACTTCTCCCAAGCAAAAAAAAAAGAAAAGAGAAAAAGGATTTGCCACTACTTTGTCAAAAAGGTTATGAACCTCAAAAGGTTGCATAAGTGAGACAATATGATTGGCAAGATTTATTTCTCAGTTTGACAGAGGATTAGCTTCCTGCAGGAAAGAATGAGACGTGATTTATGCAACTCTAGCCTATTGTGTGGCATTATGGAATAGATGCATTTTATGGCACGTATTTAAGTGAAACTGCAGTGACAAACACTGTTTGCATTAGATATAGCTGATTTCTGGTTATTATGTAACAATGTTTTTTTTTTCCCAAAGTCTCAAATGTGTTGTGTTAAAGCTGACTCAGTTTGGGTTATGTTGCCAACTCAGTCCTGGGTCAAATGAGCCATGTCGATTAAACAAAATATCTTGAGCTTGGGTAGGATTCATCATATTGGGTTAGGCTTTAATAAGTATCTAATTCTAAGGTTATTCAATAGTAGCCAAGAATGACCCAAAGCCTAATGTGACATTTGGATTGAAGTGAATGGTTTGTATATGTTGCTTAAATCTTCAAAGAAAATGACCTCACAATGTCAAATATGACTATTGATGAAAAAAAAAAAAACTGGTACTAAAATTCATACTTGTTGTGCTACTGTTGTAAAAAGAGCCAATCTGTATATACTGACTTGACCATTTAGTCTATGTGAACGTTGCACTAACTAGTCTGTAAAAGCTAACATCTCCAGCAAACAAACTTTTTCATTATTTTTAAGGACTTAAACCCACTGATATTAACATTACTATACAGCATAATTTTACAGTTTGCCAATTCTTACTTTTCTCCTTTAGAAGCGTTTCAGTGAAGTCTGATTAGTTTATTGTTTTGTTCAATAATGGCGGTCTGTGAAGAAAGACTTGTTTTAGTCGCTTGTCTAAATCAGCAGACCGGGTCATTAGTCATTGTTTGAGTTACCATGTATCATCTTTGCCAACAAAATAAACCGTGGGCTTATCTCCTTTGGTGAGAAACAAGGTACAACCAGGACAGGTCACCAATCCGCCACAGAAAAAACATCCAACAGAACCTAAACACACACAGGATTTACATGCTAACTCCATGCAGAGACCCCAGACAGAGAAACCAGGACTTTATTGATACAAGACAACTGCAACCCTGTCCAAGATAACAACTAGAGGTCTAACTTCAATTAATATTAGTCCAGTTAATTTCAGCGCAATGCAACCATAATCACATTATAATTCAGGTGCATACAACCCAATGCCAATCCAACTGTCGTGGAGTACAATTAAAGTCAGGTGATAATCGCAGCAGTACATAGATGTCTACCTAAGGACCGCATTGAGTTATTGACTTTGCGACAATCTGTCCACCTCAGCGAGCTCATGAAAGTTGACAACGCTGCATTGAGTTATTAACTCAGCAGCAACACCCCAACTAACACAAGCATGTAATCACAGTTTACTGGCTCTTTACTCCATTTCAAAAAAGCTCTTTGACTAAGCAAAGGAGCGGCTGCAACCCCTGTTTATGGAGGGCTGGCTTTAATTGTGCATGCAAACATCGTTCCGAGATGTTGACAGCTCGAGGGGTTGACTTGAGAAGGGCTGTGGCAGCTTAAAGAGACAGTCCCCTTTGTGCCCCCTTTTTTTATGACAAGTTTTGTTATTGGGAAAGAAAATGGCAAAGAAAAGCAAGGCCTCATGTGGGTGCATGCATGCAAGCCGGTACCCCTGCGTGTCTTTTCACAGCTGTTAACTACTGTTTTATTCCTCCTTGAAATGAGGGCTCAGGCAGTATCGTGCAGGAGGCCGAAGGGGGGTGGAGGGGCTTTCGGTCAAAGCTTACATGCACATGGGAGGTGGGTGAGCCAGGTAAATCCCTATGCCATAATCATCCATGGGGGTGACCCCCTGTTACTCAAAGTCCAGACTAACATTATACCCAATAGATCCTGGTGTTTCAGCTCCCTACCCCTCCACTCAAACAAATAATGAATGTTCCACATATTTGCTAAATGCCACAGGGGAGGAATTCACCTCCATTGCAGGATTTGCATTTCCTGCCTTGATCCACTGCGGGCACGGGGGTGCTTTTAAAATTGCACAGGTAATCCTGGTGAGGTGCTGGTTTACACGGACACGGGAACATCGGTGAAGTCTCGCTGAGCGAATGCTTGCGGTTCACTCCACTTTGACTGTGGGGACGCCGAGCCTGGTTTGCCGTAAAAAGTCAATGTGTGCCGAGCTAAACTTCCAAGTCGATTTTTACTGGCTTTCACTCTTTTGACAGAACGGCGGCGGCTGCCAGTTGGTGGTGTGTCATTGTAAAGTGGTGCAAATGTAATGACAGTTATATCACAGCCTTAAGCGCAGCTTTTTACCGAAGATTAAATAGAGCAAGTACATCTGCGCCGGGTCTCGTGTCTGCTGAAAAATGATACATTTCATCAGCTGAGCACAATACACTTATCGGTGGCTAAGACGGATGACTATCATAACTCTGCGAGACATTTCCTGCTTCATATCTCAGCATGTGGGAATTATAAGACGGATCAAAGGCTTTATGGAGATCTCATCTCACTGCCGAAGACGTGGAAATTAAAGTTGAGTGCCACGGTTGTTATTGTCTTTGAGGAAAAACAAACAGAGCGCACATCTGTAGTAACTTACGGGCTCGAATGATGAATTTGCTACTGTATATCCCAGCAGGTTTCCTGATCTCTGGATCTGCGGTCGCATGTCAAGCCGCTCCCTGCAGCGCCCTTCTTTCTCCCCCCCTTTAACACACAACAAGTACAATAACAAACAGACCCACGCCAGCAGCACGCCCTCCGGATCGTCGGCGCGGGGCCTCCCTTTGATAAGTGCCCGGCTTTATATTTTTCTCATCAGAAACGAAACACAACATTAAGCCATTCATTAAAGTCAACTGAAGCTAATTATCCCTCATTTACCCGGGCCGCCCGTGGGGGGCAAGAGAGCCCCCGCGTGCTCAGGCCCAGATGTGTCGATGAGTAGTTGGGAGATAGCAGACCGCGGATGGGACTGCTCACATCTCTTTTCGAGTCTTGTGGTTTCGGAGCGCATCTCTCTGCGCCGGCCGCGTGTGTGTGATTGTTGTGCAGCGCCTGGCTGCTGACGGTGCACTCATGAAACTCTGGTGCCACGCAGATCCACAGGCTGCAAGGTTCCATTTGTTGACAAGGGATCAATAAGGATTCAAAACTGTTGTATATTACTGACTGAATTGTTTTCCACGTTTTCTTTCTTTCTTTCTTTTCTGTAAAGTGACTCGCACAAACACCAGGCCTCCGTTCAGATGACCTCTTCTTGCTGCAGGGGGCGCCAATGTTTACTCAGATTTCTGCTTAAAAGCCAAACTATAAGTCTTTATATTTTGGCAGCTCAGAGTGGAAGTGGGAAAACTGTAGCAGTTGGCAGGAAGTCACAGACCAGAAACCGTATTACGTCATGTGATCTAACTCTGCAGACCCAGTTTCTCCTTTTCGGTGTCTGGTGCCCCCACCAAACGATTTGGAATAATGACCGAACTGCTTCACCGCTACGGATGAGGACATCTCGCCCCCTGTTGCTGTGTCCGGCTGTCTTCAGCTCAGACATCTGCTTTTGAGACTTCAAAGTCGCGTCTTATTTGGTGTGCAGCTCAAAGAAGACTGGAAAGAATTTGGATTAACCAAAGTCACTCCCCATTTCATCCTCATTTTTCATTTCAGTCCCATACAAGCCTTTCAATCGGTTTAATTGATAGATTAATGTTTAAAATATTTGTTACGTTTACCATTTTTAAATATCTGTTACTCTTGATGACATGTCGTTGTCATGCACACACTAAAAAAGTGAGGCAGCTTTGCAGATCACGGCATTGTGTTAAAACTCGCTGTGAGTTTTGTTCAGTAAATGGAAACGCCTTGCTTATTTCAATGTGTTCTTTTAAAACGCAGCAAAACATGACATGGTACCTTACCATCTAAAAAACTTAAACTTTCAGTCAGGAATTGACTGAAAGTCAAGAACTCTTATTTGACCCCGGCTCCCTCAGACAAGACCTGACTTTTACCAACGACTGTTACAGGCATCAGTTTTGAGGTGTGAGACACAATCTGGTCACGAATGCTGCAATTCTGTCTGCCTGGCAGAATCAAAAGAAAAACGGGCATAGATAAAGTGTCTAAAGGTTCTAAAATGAAAATATTGTGAAGATAAAATAAACAAAGCAGTATTTTTAAGGAGTAGAATTTTTTAAGTAAAATTTTGAAATATTTTTCATTTTGCAAATGAGCAGTTTTCTGCACGCTCATCAAAAATATGTTTTTTGTCTTTTTTAGTTTGTGTACATATATACGCTCAAACCTTCTGTCTAAAGGTTTGAAGTTTTGACATAAGTTCGAACCCTGAGAGAGCCTGATGACCTCTCGTAACCTAAGCGACGCGAGGCAACCTTTGATCACTCGCCGTATTGTGAAAATCGCGGCGTGTGTGAGTCTAAACCCGATGTGGTCTAATGGAAAAGAACATCACTACTCCTGGGGCATCAACTCTACTCTACCCTTTTTAGACAGGCTCTGGATCCGTCTTGCTGCTAAAGAACCACTTCCAGAGGGAGAAAAATGGCCTTTTCAGCACTCGCCATCGGAACATTAATCACCGTGTCAGTCACACGTGTTTTGAAAGGATTCCTCCTCTTCGAGGCATCAATCTCCGAGTTGGGCTTTCGCTTTTACTCACAGTCACTGCAACGAGGTGTCAAGGAGCTGAAGAGTGAGCTAACCTGCGTTCTTAAGTCTCCTGGCAAGTCCAGAACCAGTCGCAGATGAGAAAATAACGACCAGTCCTCTCTCTCAACAGCAGGTTTTTGAAACTGGGAATGCGTATGCTTTAAATCATTCGCACCCAGTGGCACAGTGATAGTAAGCAGAAGCACGGGGGGAAAACCGGAGGACAGACTGAAAACATTTGAGCGAAAATGTGTCATCCAGAGTAACCCTGTTAGTGCTAAGTGACGCTGTGCAGAGAACCTCCTGTCAGCCGGCTAGCAAGATGAGCTTCTTGTAATTGTTGCTCCTTCTCGTCTGCACATCTGCCCCTTTAGTTTCCATCCAGTGCCAGGCGTCTTTCCCCCTCTGCACCCACGTTCGCCGAACATTTCTTTGCGTTTTAACGTGTATTTTCACCAGTGTCGAGTTCTCCGCCATAACAAATGTCACATAGCCCTTCTAGAGCCTTTCCACCGCACGAGGAGTTACAGCACAAAGCCCCATTATAAGCTTTGGCTTCGCCCTCTGGCCTACGCCTTAATGAACTATGGGTCAGTTAAGGTCATATCATTCAGTCCCACCTATAAATCAGCTGCAAAACTAAGTTGAACAGTAATACAGGGCAGTGTCAGCGTCCGTAACCTTTTCCCAGACAGAAGGGCTTGTCAGTGGGTGACTGAGGAGAGTGCTGGCTGGCTGCAGATCTTTCCCCCTTCACAGCATTATAAATGTATGTGTGAGGAGGCCCTTAATGGCTGCTAATCCAATTTCTGCCGCTGAAATCAAATCTCACTGGCGCCAGTAGTTTTCTCCTTCCCTCACAAATAATGGCCTCCGCTTTGGCCTGTTTGTGAAAAAGACAAGGAGCCAAGAAAACTCCGGCCCTACCTACCGTGAGTCCTGAGGAATCTCTCTTCCAAAGCGGCGTGGATGTTGTTGTCGTCGCTGCCTCGCCTCCCCGCATCCCTCCGTGTCCTCAGACGGGGGGGTTTTAGTTGACCGCCTGCCGTTGATTGAGTAACAGGAGAGCGAGGGGCGCGTTTTCAGTGGCAAACGATCCCATTTACCGTACGTCTTAATGCCTTCTCGAGGTCAGCCATTGATTTTCCTCAAGCCGCAAGGCAAAAGGAGATAAGATTAGACCTTTCAATTCCTGCGCTGTCACCAGAGCGTTAGTGCATGACGGCACTCGCCTCATGCCAACGCTCGAGATGCTTCGCTCCTGTTTTTTTTTTTTTTTTTTTTCCTTGGTGGTCACGGTTTCAGCGATTAGGCAGGAATTTAAGGAACTTTTAAATAAAGGTTGTTTTTTTTTTTTTTCTTTAAGAGCCGAGAAATCTCAGAAGACCCGGTTTAGTGACAAAGTAAACAAAAGTCGCATTTTTATTGGAATACAGCGCCGACGCGTTTTCTTGAATTTGGTCCCTTTTTCCAAAAAAACAAAGATATTAGTTTTGACCCAGACGAAGGGAGCTTTGGCTTTGGCTTCCTTCCCTCTGGATATGGATTTGACTGATTATCTTTCAGTGCATCAGTTGGACAAGCAGTCGCACTGCCATTCCGCAAGGAGATATAATTCTGGCGTTCGAGCGTAATAACATGATACGTCTTAGACTGCTTAACTCTTAGCGGGATCTCCAGCAAGGCACACATTTCACTTATTGCTGAGCGCCTCGAAAAGCATCAGAGCAACACGGAGAGGAGAAAAAAGAAGAAAAAAAAAGAAATGTGAAAGAGAAAAGAAGTTTCGGTGGACCGGTTCTGAGAGGTAACTGCGGAACGTCCATCACGGTGAGCGCAGGGAGGTTTACGATTTCTTTTCACATGGGTATTGCAACTGGAAAGATTGGAAATGACACTAAGTATTTCTCAAGCTCACAGAGGTGATACCGAAGATTACAGTCACTCGCTTGCAGGGTATGTGTCTCAATCTCTCTCTCTCACACACACACACACACAGATAGTGCTGTTCTCTTTTTTTTTGTCTTCAAGATTTTGGTCTTAGTCACATCTGTTTCCAATCATCTATATGTCTATATTTGATCATCAGACAGAGACATCCTGAGGAAAGCAGTCCTTAAACGATCATTTCATTTTACAGGAGAGAAAAGAAGCTTTCCGAACCAACCTGGGCTCTTTGTATAAATAAATAAATTGTCCCATTTGTTTTCATTGTTTTAGTTTGCCACACCTGATTCCTGCCAGAGAATCAAGAGCTTAGCTGAACAGAACCTGTCTGACAACAGGAAGTAGGTCACAAGATGTCCACTTGTGACATCTTGTGTCACAAGTGGACACAAGATGTCACATGCCCCGATCAAGAGAAATCCAACAGCAAACGAGAAATAAGGCTATTGTCATCTGTCAATACGGAACGTGTTGCAAAGCCTTTTCTAAAGTTTTAGGAAAACCATGGAAAAGTAATGAAGCTTCCCAGGCCATCCTACTAAAAATGACTTCAAGAGCAACTTTATGACTCATCCAGAGGATCACAGATAAACCCATGACCACACGCACATCGCTTTGTCATAAAACGGTAAAGATCTGGACCCAATAGTGCAGACAGGAGGCAAAAACAGTCAAAAAACAAAAGTCCAGAGAGATCCGGAGCACCACGAGAGCAACACAGGGGAAACATGCCGGTGGGAATAACGGAATGATCCAACACTGAATGAGAGAAGCATGTAGTATTTATGCGGGGAAGCTTGATTGCTGGAATGAGTCAAGGAGGAGATGGGTGACGTCAGGGAGGGTCAGAGGAGGAAAAACCTGGGTAGATCGGACACTGATAGCAGAACTACAAGAAGGACCACAGAGAAATGGGGGGAGTCGGGAGAGACAACTATAGTTTTGTTCTATAACCGACCCAAACGTTGTGTCCTTGGGCAAAATACTTCCTCCACTTTGCCTTGGTGGTCTGAGTCTAGAAAAAGGCCGAGACAAGCACAGGACATTTACCATTCTACAGACTGTGACCCCAGAGCCAACAAAGAAACAGGAAATCAGGAACTAAGATTGATTTAACCATCACTACAGACTGCAACTCGGAGCAGAATAGAAATTTATATAAAATACTGGCATATAGAACAAAGCCACAAGGAATATTAAAGCCAAAGAATGAGCTGAGTGTGAAAAGCAAAGACTGAAAAATCCTAAAATAAAGCAAAGACTAAAGTTCCAAGAATCACCTGCCTCTGTTAAGATCAGTGTTTATTATTCTACAATGAGAAAGAGGTTGGGCAAAAATGGCTTCCATAAGGCACTACAAGGCAAAAATGGAGGTCCTTTCGCCTTGTAAAAAGGCTTTAATTTTTCTGTGGAAAAATGGAAAGGCTTTGACACATCCCGTTACCCGTGGCATCAAATTGTCAAGGGAGTTCAGAAAAAGGACATGTATCCATCGATCAAACATGATGGTGGCAGTGTGACAGCCTGGGCGGATTGGCCCAGTCGGGATCTAGATCACTTGTCGTCGCCAGCAGCGTTTCGAGTACAAAACACGCGTAAAATTTGGGCAATATTCCAGAAAAGTCAATTGCGGTACTTTCGCTAAGTAAGAAGCGCAATTAAGATCACACGTGGAAAAGTTTGTTCACGTGATAAGTTATTAAAAAAACATGCCGCGAACATCATCCTACCAACCGCGTGCTGTTGTCGTCTTTGTCTTTTCTGCCAGTTGTTGGTCAGGTGACTTGTGTTTCTGTTGCAGTTTTTTTTTTTTTTTTTTAAATTGACGTGTTTCCATTCATCAAATTTATTTTTGTAATTCCAGTTTGCGTAGTTACCTGGTGAATGAAAATGCAGCTGTTGATGCAACAATAAGTGCTGCTCTCTTCCAGAAAACCCTGGAGCAAACGTTCGACCATCGGTTCTGTAGCAGGACAATGATCCAAAACACCTCAGCAAATCCAGTTATCAAAGACAGAAAAAAAAAAAGAGGTTTTGTAGGGGCCTAGTTAAAGTCCCAAAATCTGATCCAGTGGCTGGGGTATGACCTTAAACTATAGCGACTCATATTTGAAAGCCCATCTGTTGTAGATGAAATGAAAACAATTCTGCCAAGAAGACAGGACTAATATTCCTCCACAGTGATGAGAAACTCACTGAATTCTGGCTTTGGCCCAGTTGGTGGCGCCATGAGTGGCAAAAGCAGGTTTTACATGAAGGTAGACATTAAGTTGTTCCTCATCGGTCCAGGTTGGTTTCTCTTAATAAGTGAAACCATGACTTGAAAACTGAATTTTGTATTCACTTTGATTATCCTTGTCTGATATAAAATTTATTTGACGATCTGATTTTAGCGTGACCAAACAAACAAACAAAAAAAGAAAAAAGCAAGAAAAAAACTTTAGTAAGGGAAGTGCTTTTTCACTGAACTGCATAAACACAGTATTTCAAGAAAAAAGTCTGACAGTGGGAGGGGGAGAGGGGGGGCACATGCCACCGCAGACCTTTACTCTGATTCAGAAATGAAAAAGAAAAGAACAACATTTTGATTTGCTCCGGAGATTTTTGTTTGCTTCTTTGATTTATGCTTCATTTCCAAATTAGCATAAATCCTCCAAGTCGTCGGGGGGGGAGGGATCGCCGAACGACGAGCAAACATTGGCAAAATTGTGGTTTTGTCGGAGTGATAGTAAATGCAAGCAGAGCGGAAAGAAACTGTAAAGATGGATTGTGATTTACTTATAAAAGCCACAGTCCTCTCGTTCCATCCAGAGCGGTGCCAGTTATGGCGCAAAAAAAAAACCCAACAAAAAAAAAAAAACAAAGACAGACAATGATTTGAAACCCGCCGAGCCTTCCAAGACAAAATTATCTCCGCATACTCACGATTTATGAATTTGTTCTTGGTTTTGAAAGCAATTGAGGGAAATTAAACTGTTTCCCCTATGAACCCTGGTAATCAGCTTAAGTGATTACATCGGTTGTAAATATGAGATGATGAAAGCTCAGTGTTCAGAGTGTGTGGTGCCCCCGAGGAAAAGGCTAAATGGGAGTTCACAGGGCGGATGTGATGGACAATCTAAACCGGGTCTGCATCCGATGCGAGAGGGGAAGGGGGCCTTGTGTGGGGATTGGTTGCCCTCTAGCTGTCAACACCGAGACTTGGGGTTCGGTGAAATATGATCCTTGCTGAGGTGAGTTTATGAAGTGACATCCGTTCATTTTTTTCTTTTTTTTTTTTTCTTTTGCCGGAGCCCGACCCCGAGGCCCTGATTTATAACGACGAGGCTGTTGAGGGAGGAATATAATTGGAAGAAATCAGCCTCTGCTGAGGATGTGTTGGCTCATAAAAGTCACAACTTGTCGACTGAGTGCAGTAAGAAATGGGTATAAATCTCCAAAGCTTGGGGAAGAGTTTAGCACAAGTGGAGAAACGTATAAAAAAAACAGACAGCGGAGGAAAGAGTGCAGACAAAGAACCGGATGAAGCCTCGAAAGAAAACTGCAGTTTAGACGAGAAACCTGAAAACCATGTTTGGCGTGACCACCACCCCCCGTCTGCACTTTGAACTACATACTAATCCTTCAATGTACACTTGCACAGGCTTTAATTGGTTGGCTGGTAAGTTGTTTCAAACATCTTAAAGAACTAACCACAGATCTTTAGTCGATGTAGGTTTCCTCAGATCCTTCCGTGTCCTCGTCTAATCACAGACAGCTGCAGTGATGCCGAGATCAGGCCTCTGTGTGGGCCAGACCATCACGTCTAGGACTTGCTGTTCTTTGCAAGTGAATATGGCTCCTATTGAGGTCGGTGTAAATTTTGATTTCTTACGTTTTTCCTTTTTGTCCCGCTGTTAATAGCGCTGCATGATGGATAAGAAATACCTGCCTGTATTTCTTGGTATTCTGGACCAAATCTCCAAATCCAGTCTTGGAAATGCGTCAACCTTCTAAGTGCTTTCGTCGTAGCCAGGCGGTCCTGGGTCCTTCAGTGAAAAAACTGCCTCTGTGGTTCAGACAAATATGTCACATTGAGACGCACCTGTTACCTTTTTTTTTTTTTTTTTTTAATCCCAATCCTAATGGTTTTTTTTTGTGTATAATTGAGACCTTTTGTTGTTTCCATATCAGAGGTAGTGTTTTTTTGTTGTTGTTTCTCAGAACAGCCCTTCGGTTCAGACTTGTCCAGACGGTGGATGGTTGTCCCAGAATCCCAGCCCTTTTTGCTCAGTCCTGAGCTGATGAAAATGCTGGCCGTCAGTGTTTACCACCCTCAGTATTGCCCATTTCTTGCTTGAACCGCACATCTTGAAACCCGACTACTTTGAAAACTTCATCCCCCTAATTAACTGCCTTGCATCTGGTTTTTATGCTAAACCTTGTGATGCTGACCCGGTTTCCACAGCCTCACGTTGGTGACAGAGTGGCTGTTCTTCACTGCGGCGTTAGCATTCACACTCAACCCGAGATGCAGTCTTAGTTTTCTACCTGCCTAAAACCTTTTCATTATATTATACATGTTGTATGAAATGCGCATAATAAATTCAGCATTGAAATACCTGAAACAGATAATCGTTATTGGTTTAATGATGTCAGTATAGAGTAAAATCACATAAACTTTGAGGTTTTAAATTAAACAACGAGAGAAAAATGCTGGGTATTTTGTTTCAACTAGAAATAATTTTTTCAATCATATTTTCATGATTAATCAGTGTTTGTAAAGCTTTGAGCTGCCAATTTGAAAACCAGTTCCAACAAAAACTACTTGTTGAAACAATTTTTATTTAATTTTTTAAATTCCTTTACCATATTGCTTTAGCGGCTGGCATGGAACAAAAACAAAAACAGCGGTCTCTTTTGAATATTGTTGAGAATACAGTGTCTTCTAACATTTCCAAATCCAACATGTTCCTCATCAGACACAGGTTTAAACCAGAAGAGGATCGAACAGAGCTACTTTGCCGTACTTTGTCTGGGCTTCCTGTTTTATCTGCTGTACGACTCGTTTTCTCTCGCAGCCTGAACGAAGCGCAGTCGTCTTGGATAAGACAGTCACGATAACAAATTTTGCTGGACAATAAATTGCCCCAGAAGTTATCGCGATAAACGATAATATTGTTGTTTTGAGACCATTTTCAAGTAATATAGTGGTAATGGCACAATAATGCAAGAACATTATTATATCTAATGAACATTTAACACTGGAACTGGAAGACATTTTAAATAGCTAAAATAAATTAAAATAAGAGAAGCAACAAATAACATAAATCATGAAGTCTTTGTAAACAAAATTGTCCTTCAAAAAAAAAAAAAACTTCTGACACTGAAAGTTGCAAACATCACATCCTTTTCACTACTGACTGTTGTTTTCAGTGCAGCCTGGCAGTGTTTTGTGTGGATACAGTTTGGAGAAAATCTGATTCTCAAGTTCAGGACTGGCCCGTCTCAGCGGTCAGGGCCGGGCAGACTGAAAACCTGCCCGTTCCAGTCTCCAGCTCATTTCCTCCGTGCACCTGAAGTTCAAACGTTTCTTCCAGTCTTAATGTGCATTTTCTCTGGATTGCTTTGCAATCGTCCAACCCATTCACAAAGAATCTTGAGGAAACTACTTTGCTCTTATTTCCAGGCATTTGCCGTAAGCATGGGCTTTCTCGCTTTTTAACTGCGTCTTGCGTACAAAGAATGGCCCGCGAGGGCCTAGAGGGAGTCTAATGCTGCACCATACACTTTATTGCCATCAAGAGTAATTCATGTCGAGCTGGAAAAAACAAGCGAACATGTTTGTCTGCCACCTAGCAACGCTGTTCTTGGATGAAAATGACCTCTACAGAGCAATTAGGAACATGAACATATACACCAGAATGCCTTTGAGCTTCAGATTGGCTACAATAAACATTATTGTACAGTAATTCACACAGAAAAATCTAAAGTGGAATCAGCAAGTGTACAAAGTCCCCTGATAATATTTCTTTTTTTTTTTTTTAAATTAAGGGCATGAGAGTGAGATGGAAAAGATAGAATTCAAAGGCCATTTTTTTCCCCCTAAAACTGTGTGCGGGAAGCTTCACTGCAACAGTATAGATCAACAAAAAGCAAGAAGAAGAAGAAGAAAAAAAAAGAAAAGCAAGATTAACAAGATTGGGTTAATTACAGGAAATAGCTCGGAGACCCTACTCGCGAAGCAATATCTCATGTGCATCAGTTTAAAGAGTGAATATTTTTAAAATGTACCTCACAACGCGGTGCGGACAATGAGAAACAGGTCTTCTGTAGGAGGGACGGGGGGGACCATGGGGGCCCGGCATGTAAGGAGGCAATTAGCGATAATGCCACATTTCACACACCGTTACCTACATTCTGTGTGAGAAATACCGAAGCCCGAACAAGTGCAGTAATAGGACCCGGCACTGGGGCTTGCATGCGAGAACTGCAGTTCCTCCAGCGCTTTCCCGCTCTTCACCCCGTCGACGAACCATAGCGCGGCTTGTTCTGCCGCGTTCCAGATCGAGATCCAGATAATTTTTCATCATCCAAGCCTCGCGCCGCCTTCCCCACGCCATTTAGAGATTTTTCTCCCTCAAATTCCCTCCTCACAGTCGCTCCCCCATCAACCCTGCCCCCCCCCCATGTACACGTACATCTCACACTCTCTCTCTCTCCCTCTCTCTCACACGTGCACACACACGCACACACCTCGTTATCTTATTTGTGGCCTTGGCAGCCAAATTGTTGCCTTGTGGTTCGGTAGCCAAAGTTTGCACCGTCCCAGAGAGAGCGGTGGGTGCGCAGCCTCCAACACGCAAGCAGAAGTTTCCCAGGGTGCTTTGCCCTTTCCAGTGAAACCTGGGACGGATTACCCTTGGGCAGGGGGACCTTTCCAAAACTTTGAAAAGGAGTTATGCAACATCCCACACTTAAATCTTCCCTGTCCGTTCTCGCAGCGTCCAAATGTGTCGGGCTGAACAGACGTTTCTCTAAAACTGAAATGCGGCCCTGAGAAGTGAGGCAAGCTGAACCCCAGCGCTGACAGGATGACGCATCGTCAAATTGGCGGTAGCTCCCTGAAAGCCAAAAGTCTGTCTCATTGACTACTTTAAATATTAATTATTAATGTTTTACACTTTTCCAGAGATCTACAAAAAAACACACACACACACACCCAAAACATTCAACTTAAATAAAAAAAAGGAAAACTGGAACTTTTTCTTTCTCACATTTGAAGACAAAGTCAGTCTGTGTGGAGTCGTTTCAGAAAGCTTCAACATCCTCAAATACAAACATAGAGTTTGGGTGGGTTGCAGGTATAATGTCAAACTGAATATCTGCCAATTCCAGTCACCAAATGATGCGTCCATAAACTTTAATTTTAACCACTAGTTCTGGTCTCAATGTGTACATTGCGTAGCAACTGGATAACCTACAGGCTCAGTGTACCACTGTGCTGTCCTTGCTAATAGTTTCCATTGTATCTCAGTTGTGCTATAAGTTTTAACAGGTGAACCTCCATTCATTGAAATCCTCTCTCTGTTGTCTTTCTGCATCTCCCCAACAATTTTGACTGTCTTTCTCATCCTTGCAGAAGTAACACATTCCCACTACTATCATGTTTAGCTTTTGGGAATTGAGTGAATGCAGCATCTAGCATCTGAGCCAAAATCTAAAGTCTTGATTTCATCTGACCTGAGCAGATTTTTCCATTTGTGTTCTACTTTATTTGATAAACTGAAAACAGGATTTCTAACTGCTTTCGTTCAACAGTCGATCCAACAGAACCAATCGTTTCATACAGAATTTAAATTAGACAACAGTGTTCTCTACTTGCTAAACAGGAATCTTCTAAATACACTGATAGCATTGGATTTTCTTTTAAAATGTTATTATAAAATGAGCTAAAGTCCACCATTTTCCACATTTTTATTTATTAAACAATGTGTTGAACAATTTTTATAGTCAGGCGTCTATGAGGAATTTTGTGTTTTTAGTTATTTTTGTGACATGGTTTTGTTTGTTTCTACCGTATTTCTTATTTTTATGTATGAAATCGTATGAGTGTTTTTATTTTGTGCTGCTTGCTTTATGGGACTGTGGATGCAAATTATCATTTTGCTAAGCAACATTGTACATGTATTAATATGCACTGTCTCATTGAAATAGCACCAATCAATCAATGTACTAGTTCATGTTAGTCTGCAGGCGAACAAATCAGACTGTGTTCCAGTGGAGAATCACATTAAAAATTGAATTAATCTTTTGTTCTTGTGTGTGTGTGTGTGTGTGTGTGTGTGTGTGTGCGTGTGTGTGTGTGTGTGTGTGTGTGTGTGTGTGTTTATGTGTGTTATGCAGGTAATTCAGGGAAGCACCGATCTAAAGAGCCAAAGAAGAAGAACAAGCAGAGGCTGCGGTTTCGGGCCCAGAACCAGCACAGTGACCACTTGGCCTCTGCGCGCTCCAGCCAGTAAGGACTGAAACCTCCCAGTGAACACAGAAACCAACGCAAAGCTGCTAGCCGCCGCTGCACCATTACTCTGACTGACAACTTTCACCCACCACAGCCCCTCCCGCTGCCTTCCTCCCCACTCGCCTCCCATTCCTCCTTCTCTCCGCCCACCAGGATGCAAACATCACACCTACCCCACCGACGACCCCACACCCCAAGAAACCCGTGCCGTACAAAGCGAGATATCAGTACCTGTACACGCTCTGCCTCCCACTGCTTCCCCCCGCCCCCGACGCCCCTCCCGTGTTGCTGCGACCGGCTAAGGTGACTCTATTTTTCTCCCAGCGCCATTCCCCCCCTTTTTTTTTCGCCTTGTGGACCTTCACAGTTGACAGAACTGAACTTACTTCCCGTCATTAACGAACAACGCAGACCGTACGGGGGGGTGCGATGGAAGACGGAGGAGAACTCGGAGGGCGGGAGAGCCAGAGGGGCGGCAGGTAAAGAGGAGGAAGGAGTCAGGGGAGTTGGCGAGCTGAACTGCACCAGAAGGAACGGATGTGACAAAAATCCATCCAGGACGAAGAAGCAGAGAAGGTTCGGTTGAAGCAAATGATGCTAATGGACTGAAGAAGAAGAAGAAAAAAAATGGCATCTTGAAACAAGAGAGACTGGTTGTTTTTTTTGTTTGTTTTTTTGTTCATATATTTATGTCAAAGCTACCCCTCTCCTTCCTTCCCTCTAAATGGAAACAGAGTTTTCCCATGTGTGGCCTTTTATGTTATGTATATTTTCCAGAGTAATATTAAGAAGAAGAAGAAGAAAAAAAACCCATGCATAGTTGCGAAATATTTTATTCTCAGCACAAACTGTTTACGTTCAGACCGCTTAATGCTGTATCTGTATAGTGTCAGTTAATTAAAGAAAAGAAGAAAATTTAGTTGTTCAACTAGCATGGCAACAGACTTGTACATAGTTGATCTAATTATAAAAGCCTATTACTGTATTTTCAGTATTGAGTCAGTCACCATTCTAAATGTTTTAGAAATAATAATAATAAAAAAATGGTTGTAATACAAGCTACAGATTAAAATAATGAAAAACATAATAAACTTAGCCACCTCATAGCAATTTCATTCATATGGTATATATTTGATTTATTTATTAATTCAGTTTTGTACTTTTTTTTTCAAATTTTTTTTGTTCAGTGAGAAATTTGGCCTCACGCTGTCGGTGTTTTTCTGAGATATCCTCTCCTTATATCAGTGCATATCTCTGTCATGCAAAGTGTTGTAGGCTGTTTGTTTGACCTCATCTACTGATTTTGATGCTTTATAAAAGGAGAAAAAAATGAAACTATGCTTTGATGTATTCTAGGTTTAATAATTAGGCTCCAGCTAATGTATGGTCATAGGACTGCATATGTGTACATTGTGTTTTATTAAAACTGCATTTCATGTGACTGTATGAAAAGCCCTTTCATTACTGTCCGTGGCTATAATATATGTGGCTCAAACTCTGAAGCTGTCGTGTTCTTGTCTAACTTCTGACTGCAGTTAGAGTGAAGGAAAACAACACTGAACATTAATATATATATATATATGTGTGTGTGTGTGTGTGTGTGTGTGCGTGTGTGTGTGTGTGTGTGTGTGTGTGTATTACATGTCAATTAAATATATTCCTAATGGGCAGCTGAGGTAATCTGAGGTAAGAAATTTTTATAAATTAATCCATAAGTGACATGGACAGACATGGGAAATAAGTATCAAACACAATAAAAATACAAGGCATACAGAAACTGTGTTTCCATTGACTATATATCTGCACAATTTGAGATTTAAAAAGTAAATTCACTCACTGGAAACACGGCAGTTTCGAAAAACTTCAAATTTTTTGACAAAAAGATTTGGCGCAAGGATGATGTAGTTCTTTGGAAATTTATCAAAATTTATTTTTCAAAACTGCAATGGAAACACTATCCCCCCCCCCATCCCACGAGTCACATGATCAACAACCGGATGGCTGCTCTTGGCGCAAACCACAAAGAAGACGACGACAGGAAGTAGTTGGAGGATGATGGCACAGCATGTGTTTCATCATGTGTGATTTTAATTGCATTTTGTATTTATTGGAAACACTGCAATTTCGACAATGTGTTTTTTCAATGTTAGGTGAATTTTGGCAAAGTTATGGAAACCCAACTAAAGTCAAGGAAGTAATTGAGATTTACCAGTATATAGAAAGCTACCCTTGTTCCTATCAGTGATAATAAATGCCAGATGATTTGGTCGTAAGTGATGACCTAAAAAAAGTTTTCTCATTACCAGTTTCTCATTACCAGAACCACCTCAAGACTTTTGCAGACTTTTTGTGCAGGACCCATGAACATCATCAGTTACATACACTATATTGGCAAGAGGTTTCAGTTTCTTGCCATATGAACTTTACTGAATATTTATTTTGGGTTTGGACCACCCGTTCCTGCTACAATGACAATACCTCTCTACAGGGTTTAGGAGTGGGATTATGGGAATATTTCATGAGTCTTCTCTGGAGTCAAGCACTGATGTTGGGTGAGACCACTGGTTGCCAATCTCTGCTTCAAATCCACCCCAAAGGGACTCTATCAGGCTCACATCAGTCAAGGTCCTGTACGCTAACCTCGTTTATGCAACTTAAGGCACCGTGCATTGTCATGTTGGAACTATAGAAACCATCCCTTAACAGTTCCCATGGATTAAGAGTCATACAATTGCTCAAGACATGTTGATATAAACATTATGAGTTCCTTTTACTAGGACCAAGGGCCCAATCTCAACTCATGAAAACCAGCCTCACACCATAATCCCGTCTGCACCAGAGTTTAAACTCGATACAAGGCAGACATGGAAGCAGTGTTTCCCTGGCAACTGCCAAACCCAGACTCATCCATTGGATGGCCAAGCAGAGAGGCATGATTTGTCTCATCAGAAAACAATCTGAAGAAACAGATTGTCCAATCAATCCGCCTCCTGAGCTCCTTCACAGTTGTTGAGTCAGAGGTTTGGGGTTCTGACTCAACAACTGACATGGAGAGATCACCAACTCCTATTGGCGACCTCTCCACACCATGTGCCTGCCATGTTGGACCCGCTGACCCCACTGCGGGATTTTACAAGACTTAACGTCTTTCCTGTTATTGCCAATTCCCTTCCCTCTTTTGTTTGTAGACTCGTTCGTAGTGAGGAAATTTCACAACTTGACTTGCGCAGGTAGCGTCTTTTCAGTGGCTCCTGATAGTGAGGTATTCCTTCACAGATGTTTGTAGAAGAAGTCTGTTTACCTAGGAGCTTGATTTTATATACACAAGATCATATTTATGGCTCGACCACCTAAATTCAATGATTTGGTTGGGTGAGTCAAAACTTCTGGCTACTTGGTGTAGCTATTTCTAAACTTCTGAATGTTCCCGTGAAGACTATTGGGGACATGATGTAGGACATCATGTTATCACAAACAATCTACCATCAGCCGCTCCTCACGGGATGTCCAACAGGAATTAAAAGAATATCTAGATCTGTCCGTGAGCCAAAGCGTAGTCTCAGAGAGAGAGATGTTTCAAACATCACTAAGAGCCTCCTCTTCAGAAGAAAAAAGCAAAAGTTGATTTTAGTTTTTTTTTCTTTGAGGAGCATTTGGACAAGTCAATGACTGACTGAGAAGAATACTATGTTTAGATGAGACCAATGTTTAATTAATGTATGTTTTAAAAGGGCATTGTGCAAGACCACAATCCACCCTCTGAGCCCCTTCCCAAAAACCATATATATGTACATATATCATACTGACAAGGCAGGGAAGTGTGGAGCTGTTTTCCAGGTGGTGATAGAAAAATAAATGGAGAAAAGCACCAAGAGCTTCTTAAGAAGGATTTCAAACAAAGGACAGACATTTCAACAAGTCAATGATTCCCAATAAGTAAAATCCTTTCTGGTTTCAAAAGAAGAAAATAAAGCTGCTGGAACAGCCCAGTCAGTCGCCTGGCTTAAGTCAGGCTGAAAATCAAAGGGAACATCTGAAGATCGGAGTGATTGTATAGAGACTCCCAGAACCTTCAGGGTGCAACGGATTGTGTGGCATAATGGGTCAAGATCACGTCTAGATTCACCAAACAGGAAAACTGCTAAACTGTTACAGCGATTTGATTGATACTCTTCTTCTCCCTGTGCTATTTCCACACAAATATAACTTCATTTCAGGAACTATTTCATGTCAGCTTTTTGTATGTATCAATAAGTCCAACACGAGAAAGCGTTGACGTGTTCAGTACTTGTTTTCCATGCTGTACTTGAAATGAAATAGCATTTGGGAAACCCATTATGTTGCACTACATGACACAGTTTCTGCCTCCAGGCCAGAGGATTGGACACGGTTGACTGGGCCCTGACAGCGTGATGGCATCGTTAACGGTGACGTGAACCAGCGCCTGCCTTTGGTGGCTCATCCATCTCAGCTATTGTGTAATGCCCCGACAAGCACATGGGTGTGGAACTTGTCTTTTATCGTGCGACACCCGATCAATCATTCTCTTATTAGAAGCACACTTATTCATTTTTTTTTTTGTGTAATACGCTCTTTGCTAAATCTGTCTGGTTTCGGGAGCAAGGGAAAATGCTTTAATGCAACCTATGGCTAATTTAACCCAAGATCCATACTGTATAATCAAAAAGAGGGAAAAAAATCCGTATTAACCAGACAGCTTATAGATGCACAGTAGCAGATGTATTACATTGTGTCACATGCTTTCCCTGGGAAGATCAGACGTAACTCCCTCCACTTTGGTTCAGCCCCCCGCACCCGGCCGCAATCCCCTTTAAATCACATATGAAATTTCCTTAGGACACATGTCAGTCTGGAAATCTCCCATGTCCATTTAGAGCGCTAACATTTTTCACAGGTGGCTTGGCTACTCATTTAGAGAAGTTCACAATTTAACCGAGAGACGTTATGGCAACAGAGCTAAAAACCCGACAAACTGAAATCCCAGAGTGAACTCGGACCACAGTGCTCTGCCAAAAAATACTAATTTTATTTACAACTGAAGCATAAAGGACTCGTCTCTCAAGAATTAAATATTTCTCAATACACACAGTCGTTATAGGCCATACGAAGCAGAAGAATGTCCCTTAGAGCACATTAGGCGAAATAACCAGCGAACTATGCGTAACGCGATAAATGCGAAACACATTTACCGGGGAAGGTTGGAATTTTGTCATGCAAGAAAATACAACAGAAGATGCGAGTCGTAAAGCAGTCACCTCCGAAACTAAACAAATTACATCTGGTCAGCAACATTATTGCTGCAGACCGCTTTCCTGGCTTTTGTTAATGAGCAGTTTGGGAACATTTGGCCACGAAACCCGTCGAGACGAGCAAAAAACAATGTTGGTCAGAGAAGCAGGCAAGAAATCCTGGTACAGAGATCTACAGGTCCAGTTGGAGATTATCGTATGTTGACTAATATTAGTCTTGAAATTCACAAATGTGACCTTTTTGTACAGAGGACCCCCAACTATTTCTGACCTTTTTTGAGATTTTTCTGTGTGTGACGCAATTCAAAATCATTGGTGGAGAATTTGCAGAGGACTATCCATACATTTTCTTCGTAAATCATACCTAAAATATTCAAAAGAAAATACAAGCTTCAGAAATATCTAGGTATAATGGTACTTGAGATGCTATTGGCTGGTATTTGCAAAGTGATCAATCCTTAAGCATTAATTGACTGTATCCCCAAAAGGAGAAATAATGAACAGCATCAAGGTAATCTTCCGCTAATATGGATCCCACTGTCCATATAAAGGAAATTTGGTGTTTGAACTATTAAGTTTGGCGGTCGTAAAGTGAATTTGGGTTTTCATTGATTTTAGCTACTTGCATGTGGTTATGTTGCCTAAAGCCAACAAAGACCCGAGGTTCACTGGAATAGTGGCAAAAGAAAGCCATAAGAATTCAATTCAGTTCAAGTTTATTCAAGTAGAGCGCAGTAACTCAGGTTACATGATAAAAACAAGCAACACTTGTTTTCTAGACACAGGCTGATTTACAAACCAAGCCCCTGGTTGGGCATAAAAAACCCTAGCAAAATTAGAAAGTAAGTTGCACACACACACACAAACACACGCACCCACACATATGCTGAAATACTGTAACTATTAACTGTCAGGTCCTGGATTGTTTTAAGCTGTTTTGGGGTTTGATCTATTGATTCTAGTTTCATTGTTATTCTGTGTTCTTTAGTGTTTTTCTTTGATTGTTTCTGTTTTACCTTAGTTCAGTTCTTCTTAGTGATTTTTGATTATTATGTGTATTACTTCCTTGTCTCTAGTTGCTCTTAGATTCATTTTCTTAGTTTCCTTATTTGCTCTCTCTCTCTCTCTCTCTCTCTGTCTCTCTCTCTCTCTGTCAGTGTTCCACTCGGGAATCAAAAACTCTAAAATCTAACATGATCACTGCTAATGGTAAATTGTTCCAGATACAAAGACCCCTAAAGTCTTGTCAAGTTTGCCTCAAGCTAACATGATGACAAATATGTCATGTTTAGTGTGTTTGTTTATGCTTTGTTTAGATGAGACTTTTTCTTTTAAACTTTTTTCCTGACTCGCAAAACACTATGTGGCATCATCTCCATGGTTACAACAAGGTAGTGGCAGAATCATACTGTGTGGATTCTTTTCCTTTGATCAAATGTTAGTGCTCACTTCTGTAATCCGATTCAGCCTCAAAAGCTGTTCCAAACTCAAGAGGCGTAGAAGGCAGCAGAGAGGCGCAGATGTTCACAAAGCTCAGATTTAAACCAACGGGTGAACAAACCTTAAATTTACAACATTCATTATTCCTACATTCCAAAGCCGGATTTACAAGCACAATTCTGGCCAAAACTCAAGGCCATAAAAAATATATATATACAAATTTGGCAAAACGAATCAAAGAAACCAGCCCCGAATTGCCCGTTTAATTTCAAGCTGACAAGAATCGACAAACTAAAGGGACGTGCGCGCGCTTACATCTGTTTGCCAGTCTTAAAATTCCAAGACATTCATTCTGTTTAAAAAGATATAAGACATGCATGTGTTTGAACGAAGGACTCAGGAAGCAAATCCCTCTGCCAAATCCATTTTCACTTCCAACTTGTTAAATTCTGATGTTTGGTCAAGAGGCCTTTGCTAGCTTAAATTTTTAGAGCGCTGGGCACCCCCTTTACTGCGTCTTTCCAGCGCTCTGCAGCTGCATATTCCCAGTTATCCTGTAATCGGCGGGCTGTAAGTGCCACGCCGACTTTGCCGATAGTAAACTCCAACAGGAAATGTCCCTCTGCAGCGCTCATTTGAAATAAAAGTTATGTGGCTGCTTAATGATCTCAGAGGGACCGATGGGGAGAGGCGCATGACCTGAACACATGAGACATGTTGTTTTTGTCCCAATAATGGAACTAATGATCTTTTTCAATTATTTTTCTTCAATCATAGGCTTGGTCAAAGTGACCTTTAATATACATCCAGCTGCGTCTAGCAACATGTCAATCAAATTGAGTGTGATTGTGAAGAGAGGTGGCAGAGAGATTGTTTTTTTTTGTTGTTTTTTGTGGACATCTGCTGCTGATTACGAGTTAATGAACGATTCACAGATGTCATCCTCTGGGGGCCAGACTGTCACTGCTCCAGACAGGAGGGGGATTAAACCTAAAGTCTCACCGAGAGGAACACCACTAAACTTAGTTTTATTAAGCAGACGGCCACCAAGGCACACATTAAAGCATCCAGGAAGAGGGCGAGGGGAAACAAACAACCAAAAAAAAAAGCTAAGAAAACCCAGAATTTTTCGGCACATTCAGGTGAACAGACATCCACGTCTCGATTTACCTTTTACTTATTTTATTTATTTATTTTTTTTTCACCTTGATTGTTTTTTTTTTTGTTTGTTTGTTGTTTTTTTCATTATCACGCGACGAAACGGGGCGCGTGACTCCGCGCCATGAACAGAGTTGACCCGCGTCACGCGCACATCAGAAGGAGCGGTAAAACCACTTCTGTGCGCTGCGTGTACGCCTGCCTCCTCCGCGTGCTCCTAATGTTTGTGCTGAAATGCGGTTGGGTGGCTGAGACTGAAGCTCCCTTTTAATCCGACAAGAGAGCGTTTTCATTAGTTCTGTTGGGTCCTATTATTAAAGCCGGCTTCAAAGGCCCGACAAGTGAAACCACCAACAGGAAATGGCCCAGTGGGCTTCAAACTGTATAGATCAGTCAGTGATAGCAGCGTGTGCCTTTTATTTTTATTTTTATTTATTTATTTTTTTTTATGCGGTCTGGTGCAAAATTGCCTGTATCGCGAGTTGTGTATTTTGCACAAAATTCATGCACAGTACCTTGCAAAAATACATCTACAAAAGCAAAAATTATTATTCATTTGCAGAAAATGAGAAATGGTCAAAATAACGAAAAAGATGCAGTGCTTTCAGACCTCAAATAATGCAAAAACAACAAGTTCATGTTAATTTAGAAACTATACCAATGTTTTAACTCATTGGTATAACATTGAGTTAAAGAATTCAGAAATCAATATTTGGTGGAATAACAAAGAGGCTTTCACTGAGGTTCAGTGCAGCGGGTTCTTCATTTTTCATAGAACTTTATTTAAAGTTCATAAAAAAGTGCTAAAATATATATAAGGAAGTAAGATTAACAGCAGCAATAATAAAAATAAAATCCTATGCAAGACTATAACAGAAAACACTGTGCATATCGGACCCACAATCCCAGGGATGTTCACTGAGTCAGGTCATGTTTTCAAAAATGTACGTAATGTGCATGTGTATCAAACACTGAAAAACATAAGACTATTTACAAAAAAGTATATCAGTGCAGTAAAAAAGAATCTGCAAAAATAGCTGAAATGTTATTTAAGAAGTTATTTATATATATATATGACAACTATATTGTGGGAAATTTTAAAGCAGGGTTAGATTTAAAATATATATCACAAATTTTGAACATCTCAGGGAAACAATGTTCAAGCCAATGTCTGAAGATGGAAAGACAGAGATATGCCTGAAACTCTACCAGGACATTCCCCAAAACATATTGGCTGGGTGAGAGAAGAACATTGACTACCGGAGCAGCCAAGAGGCCCATGATGAGAGCTGCAGATATCCACAGCTGAGCTGGGAGACGCTGTTGACAGGAAAACATTTAGTCATGCACTCCAAGAACCTGGCTTTTATGGAAGAGTGGCAAGAAGAAAGCAGTTGTTAAAAGAATGGCTTTAAGACATCCCATGTAGCTTCCTGGAAGCCACATAACTGACCAAAGGAAACATGGAGAAGGCGGCTAACAATGTACCAGCAAAAACAACATGTTACTTTTCATCATGGGACGAGAGGCTGCTCAAAGTTGATGAGAAGTTTGATGGAGCTCAAAATTGGGCAGTAGAGGAAGAAAATCTATTTGAGGAGGCAATAGGTTTCAGACTGGGGTGCAGGATTATCATCCAGAAAGACAACCAGAGCTAGAATGGAGTAATGGGGATCAAACCAAACACCAAACTGAGTATCTGTGGCAAAGCTGGTGGTCACTGGTGCTCATCTTTCAAACTGGAGCTATCTGGAAAAGAAGGATTGGTAAAACTTTCCATCTCTGGATGTGGAACGCCGGTAGAGACGTTCCCTCGGAGGGAGTTGGAGTCCAAGCGGCAGCAAAAAGGCTAATTCTAGATTGGAGTCAGGAAGAGCCGGATACAAAGAGATAGAAAACCTTCCCTCCCAGTTCCCATTTATGTACTACTTTTGTGTTGGTCTGCCACATGAAACATCCAATAAAACACACTGAAATTTGTGGCTTTAACATGACATAAAAGTTAACAAGTTGAAGGAATACTTCTGTATGGCTGCGTACAGCGGCCCTCAAATCGCATATGTGGGACTTATGACACATAGGTTCCGACGCAGAGCGGGAGAAATGGAACTTATGACACTGGGCTGGGCAAGCCCCAATTGCCGTGGATAAAAATTATTGTAATAATGTTATTTTTTAATAACTGTATAATAAGCCATCACTTGCCCTTAGAGTTGATGGAAATGTGGAATCAATAACTTTTTATATGGCTCAGGCATCGCATTTGCCATGACAGCTACAAGAAGTGGTGTCAGCGGAGTTGCGGATCTTAACATTTCCAACTGCTTTGCCATATGTTAGAAATCATGGTGTGTACAACCTTGCTAAATGGTGGCAATAATGAGTGGCTGTTATTGCCAGAGTTGTTCCTAATTGCAAGTATGTGATCCATCTGCCAGTGCAGGATTTGGGAGTTGCATTTGGAGTTGCTATGTAACAAGCTTAATCCCTTAAACAAACACGGCCTTCAATAAACGTTGATTGCATGTGACAGTTATTTGCGTTGCTGCAGAACTATTCGAAAAAGGAAATTGTAAAAAGATTAATAGCCAGACAAGCGGCGAGCTGCTAAATCTGTTAAATTGCTAATTTGATGCGTGCAGCCCGGGCACCTCCCGCCACACCTGCGGGACAGAGTATGCAGATTTCGGACACTTTATACGTTAATGCCGGCAGATGGCTTTTTGACACATATGAAGTGCATGTGCACAATTACTTTTGTTGTAAATCCGGAACGAGAACTGGGGGAATAATGAGCGATCCGTAATGAGTCAGTGTATACAATCCAGTTGGGATCCATTTGAACAGGTGCAGAGGTGGGTTGTGGAAATTCTTTTATTTTTTCCATTTTATTCTATTTTTGTTACCGTCAAACCTCGGAACAGACGGCTCCTTCTATACCGGCCTTGTGCGACGTCTCCTAAGGGCGCAGTTTGAACTTTTTTTTTCAGAGCTTATTTAACTCTACGTTCCACCGGAATACCTGGCTTTTTCTTCCGCTCTGGGATCCAAACACAACACAAGGCCATTGTCCCTGTTTGCTTGAGGGGGAATACAACGGAGGGCTAACTCGGTTCTTCCACTCAGGATGTGATACGAACGGGGGGCTTTACGACGCGCATGAACCGAATCACACTCCCTAACTTGAACACATTACGGAAACGGGCAAATATTTCCTCTTACTGCTGCTCTGAGAGCCATACGCGTGGCCGTTATATTGGCCCACAGTGCCAGCTGGTGAGGACAAATCCACAAGGATTCCTGTTTCCCTCTCCTGACTCTCTGGCAACCCCGCTCCATTCATTCTGTTTTTATATGTGCCCACTGCCTGGTAGCTGTGCTACTACCGGTTTCAGGGGAGAATTAATCAAAAGCAGGTCTTATTAAAGTATATTAAGGCCGGTCGAATTGGATATTATGTGCTCAATAAGGGCCCAGAAGGATTGTATGAGAGCCATGGTTGACACTTGTGGCTGCTACGAGTCAGGATATTGTTGCTGTGTAGTGGTGCGGTGTCGGTTTCAGGGGGGCCAATTCACTTGAGCCAAATGTTGCATTGCGGGTAAGTAGATTTTAAGTGGGTATGAATACAGTAGGGGGTAAAAAGAGGGCTTCATAGTCCAGGAATGTTTATCCCCCCAACCAGGCCTTCATTCGAGGCTGGATTATGCAGCAGCATGCCTCCCGTGCAACCTTTGCCTCCGTGTGGAGGGTCTGTTGGAGAAACATACGTCCATACATATCCACATGTAAAAACAGTCGTTACCTTCGTAATGAGAAGCCATGTCTTATTGCCCCCCTCAAGGTATGGTGAGGAGGAGGGAGTACAGTCACTGCGGAGGGGTGTTGTACCTAAGTATCTCCGAGGAACTCGGAGGAAGCGGCACATGCATCATAGACATCATCTTCCTCCGCACAGCACATTTAATTGTATCATCCGTGGACTGTGGAAAAGCATCAGATCAGCCTGGCTGAAGTCGAGGTCTTGACCTCACGACTCGATAATGTGAGTCTGCTTGCTGCCTTTTGACCTAAATCTGGTTTCGGCTGTTCCCGGTCCTAGCAACTAAGTATAGAAAGTGATGATTAATCTGTAAAAATATTGTAAATAAACCTTTCTTTACTTTCATCGATCAAGACGTCTACATGCCGAGTGCTCGATCTCTAAATCTTGACTTCCTCACTTTTTAGTTCATCTGTCAAATAAAATAATTCTCCAATTGGGCGAGGGAAGAACGGATACGTCTCTGTCAAAAACCAAGTAAGAGAACGCTATCAGAAAGTTTACTTTTTGCCAACCAGAACACTAAGAAGCAGTGGACCTCCACAGGTACACCTGACCCTCCTGCTGCCCGCTGTTTTATGGGGTAAACTTACTTCTACGCAAAACCAGACTAGACAAGCTTGTAGTGTCGTATTTTGACTGAATGTAAACAAGTCCAATTAACGCTTATAGATTTTTGACCTTATTTAGGATAAATTAGAACAAACTGTTGTTTTTCATTTACAAATGGCAAAATTAAACAAAGCAATTTAAATAATGTTGATAATTGGTCAAATAGTAACAATCATTTTGGGGTGCTGTGGTGACCCAGGGGTTAAGCACAACACACATAACGAGGCCTTAGTTCTCAATGTGGAGGTCACAGGTTCAATTCCCAGCCTGGTGACCTTTGCAGCATGTCTTCCCTCTCTCATTACCTACTTTCCTGTCTGAAGACTTTCAATTTATATATATATAAATATAAAGAAAGATTTACAAACCTTTAGGTACTATTACATAGCCAATTCCTAATTTTTTTTGTTGTGAGAATTCAGCCTACCACTACTAGCATATTAGCTTAATCTGTCTAAGCAAGTGACATTTGGGAAAATGTGCTTCTTGCATAGAAAAATCAGCATCATATATATTTTTTAATATATTAAAATAATACCCAATCAGTTCAAACAAAGAAAAAAAGAAAAACCTGGAATTTGCTCCTGTGACATCCTCCTCCAGTTACCAACTTTCCAACTGGAGCGGACGAACACACACGCAGACGGACGCGGGCCATCATCACACTTCATCTCCACGGAGGTTTTCCTTAAAAACACCCAGTCGCTTTTTCCTCTTTTTTTCTTTTCTTTTCTTTTATTCTACTTGTTTGCCCTTCTGCCTCTGTAAAATTCCTGTTTACCACGAAGGTATTTTAGTTTGTTCTTTAAAACACCAGCGGGAGGATTTATGGAGCTACTGTAGTGCAGTGCGCTGATGAAAAGGGCCCCTAATTACTGCCTGCTCTGCTCTGCTCTGCATCTCCTCCGCGTGTATGTGGGTATGAATGAGAAGACTAAACCGCACGGCCTGTGCGTGTGTGTGTGTGTGTGTGTGTGTGTGTGTGAGGGAGAGAGAGGAAGCCGACTAAGAACCCTCTGCATTCATTTACTATCTCCTTGTGTGGTTTGGCAGCAGGCGCTTGCTGGTAAAGCGGGGAACGGTGGGGTGTGTGCAACGGGCATCCGTCTGGACGCGAGGCAGGCCTGGCACGCCACGCCGCTCCCCTGCGAGGCCCGGCATGAGGGTGGGATCAGAGCAGAAAGCCTCGCTCTGCTCCAGACAGCCAGTCTGTGCACGTGCGTGGATGCAAGCAAATGCGTGTTTTTGCATGCATGTGCACTACTGCAATTAAAGTAAAAAAAAAAAAAAACCCACACAAGCTTAACCAGCAACCAAAGGTTGGCTATTGTTCCGCCTGTCACTTTAAAACGTGTTGACCTCTCTGTACGGAGTCTCACCATTCATCACTCTGTCACACGGCTTGTCCGAGTCTGTGTGTTCCCTAATCATTTCTTTTTATTTTTTTTTGTGCAAATTTAACACCAGGCTGTTTATTTGACCTCTGTGGTTGTTAGAGCTGTGAGGCGCGATCAAGCCAAGCTGAAAGCAACACAATAATATCCACACCGCCGTGGCAGCTCGCCATACCTCCCTGTTCTCTGCTGGATAATAAGTGAACCGCCACGAAGCCGAGCTCGGTTTGCACTTGGACAGCACAACTCCCTTGGAAGATAATATTTTTGCTGGAAGTATTGTTTGTTGGACGCCAACGCAGGATATTATCTCCTAAACAGCACCAGCGATGGAAATCGTGTGACTGTGCTGAAGTTCTGAGGCCTTCCGCGCTCAAATCTGCTAGTGAAAGTTAAGACATTTCAGGCAAATGATTAACAAAAAAACACACAACGAATAGTGAGTTTAGCTTTTAATTTATTTATTTATTGTTTTCCACAGCAATTTCTTTCTCCGCGCTCGACAGCAAGCGGAAAATGATGTGGCGTCTGAACCTACGAACGCATTCGGTGACGTCGCGTGTTTAATTGAAGACAACAGGAATAAATATCAGTGGCAGCAGCTAAAATTCTGAGCGCAGCGGAATTTCAGTCGCAGCACAAGCCGCAGACATCAGCCAAGCAGCAGCCGCAGCAGAACCGGCATCTGACGGGGCCAGGGTAATTGTTTTCCCTCATGTCGTACGGCATCTGCGTGAAAAGACGAGGAAGATGAGTCCAGGTATTTGCAAATGGCGGATCCTTGGACGCAGCACAACACGTCTACGAAGAACAGTGTTTGGGGTGTAACGAGCCGTCAGGTCAGGAGATCTCACAATCATTAAATGATAGATTTTTCATCTGTATGAGGCTTTATTATTCAGTAACTTTCTCTATACAGCAACAACACTGAATCTTACCAAGTATTTTTGGTCTAGTGTCTCGTGTAAATATCCTAGTACACTTGAAGTAAGACAAAACTAGCTAATGGATAACTTTTCAGCAAGAAAGAGAAGAGCTTGTTTTAAGTCAGTTCCTTAATAATGACGAAAGTACTTGTTCCCTTGGCAGATTATTTCACTCAAAGCAAGGGGAAAATATCTTATAAGTGTAATTATCTGACGCTGGAACTAGTAGTTTTTCATCAATATTAAGGATTTAGTGACTTAAAACGAGCCTCTATTTCTTGCTGAAAAGTTACTTCTGAGTCAGTTTTGTTTTATTTCAAGTGTACTAAGAAATTTGCACTAGAAACTAAACCAAACATATTTGGAAAATATTTCTTTATAGTGTATGGGCAACAATGTGTTCCTTTTTTTTTTTTTTAGATTTAAACAAATGAATGGAGAATTTAAACAGGGCTTTTCTGATGCATATTGAGCTGACTGACTGCTGTGCGTGTGTGTCAGTGTCCCAGTGCAGGAAACGCAGATTTGATCTAGTTATTTCACATCTGGCTATTTCTTTTTAATCTTCATTAGTATCCATTACTGGCCACCACCTGCTTATAGCTTGACCATAACACATTTGGCTTTACTGTAGGCTTCAAATTAAAAACTGAACATTTGCCAAAGCCATCAAAACAATTTGATGAGAAGAACATTTTTGTTCATGGGTGGGAGACAAGTTGAGGGAAAATTCACAGATTTTACTGACAGAATTAAAATTGTACTTTGATCTGGATTTTATGAGTGAAGATCACATTTTTGAAATTTGTACAACCATCTAGATTTCTTTTTATTATATGCATAGCTCTGGAAAAAATGACACCACTTAAAATGATCTCTTTCTCTGATTCTACTCTCTATAGGTATGAACAAAGTGAATATTGTTCTTTTATTCTATGAACTACTGACAACATGTCTCCAAAATTCCAAGCAAAAATCTTGTATTTATTGGAAGAAAATGAGAAATGGCTAAAATCATTTAAAAGATGCAGTGCTCTCAGATCTAAAATGCCAAGAAAACAAGTTCATATTCATTTAGAAACATCAATACTAGTGTTTTAACTCAGGAAGAGTTCAGAAATCAATATTTGTGGAATAACCACGAGGTCTTCAACAGGTTTCAGTGCAGTGGTCTCTTCATTTTCATTAACTTTCAGTGTCAGACACTTGTTCGTTTTTCCAAAACTTTTTAACCGCGCAGTAACAGTTTTAAATTGAATCTGTTCAAAGTTCCAATCTGCGCGCGCGACGTCTCCGCTCTGTTTTGATGAAATTTCAGACATGTGCTGAAGAAGTTAATGACTGACAGGGAACAAGGAAACAAAAGCTGCTTAGCCTTGTTGTCTTTTGATGTCATTAATATCACTGTCATCGCCACCTGCTGGTGCATCATTTCCGTGTTTTGGATGATACATATAGTGTAGATGCTGACTTTTGGGGAAATAAAAAAAAAAAAAAAAAGAAGAGAAAAACACTATCGGTTTAAAAAAATTACTGGAGTACTGCAGCGTGGATCTTAGTTCTTTCCCAAACGTTTTCTTAAAATCTCCATCTTATCTCGTTCTCTTACATCCAAACAGCTAAACGTACCATCCACATTTCTGATGACTCTTGTGATTTGCTAGTGTCACTCAACTCCTCCTCCGGCTGCTCATTGTGAAGCACGCTTAAGAGCATAAAATTACTCTGGGGAAAAAAAAAGACAGAAAAATATAAGAAAGGAAACATAGAAATGTGCAAAATGCATTATTATTTTTGGCTCTTACTGTCATAAATGGCAGGGCAGAGATCCTCTGAAAGCAAACAAAGGCGAGTAGAGTCACAGAGAGTACGACACCGAATGTCCTCATTCTCTGAGCAGGTTACCTATTAACTGTCATCTAAACAGTCAGACTGTTTGGACTGTTTTGTTGTTGCTTCTCGTCGCTTTGATTTGCAGGTAGAGAGTCGCCGCATTTATACTCAGCTGGGGGAAACGTTGCATCACAACTGGAACGGCAGTTTGAACGAGGAGTGTGTATCGTGCCAGTCGTAGTGGCTGGAAAGTCCTGTCGCTGTTTTCATTGTAAACAAGAACAGGATATTTCCCAGGTTGCTGTGCATTGTGTATCTGAAGAACACCAAGAAAGTATATTCTTAAAAATGTAATTTTTTTTATTTTTAGATTCCCCTGAAGAAGGCAGGACAAAAACACTTTTCTTAAGCTTTGATTTACTTCAAAATGGATTTGATTCTTAAGAGTGGCTATGTACATTTTTTTTTTTCAGTTTGCATTTCCATCTTGTTTAGCAGCAGCCAGCTGACTGAGTGAGGATCCACAGTACGTGGTTTGCTTTGAGGTGGACGCTGGGAACATAAAACCAGTAGCAACACGATGTGCCGCGTTTTAAGATCTGATACATGAATTGTTTTCATCATCAGTGTGGAATTATGCTTATAAGAAAAGCAGCATGCTGTAGTATCAGTAGGTTAGGTGAAGCACTTTCTGTTACTCACAGATGACATTTCTAATCTTATGCAACAAGCAAAACTCTTTTGGTCGTTCGGTTCAGTGTAGTGACCCGATGCCACCTCTGAACTTTGTATGATCAACAAACCGCCCAGACATCGGCTCAGTGGCTTTCTGTCTGCAAGCTGCAGCTTTGTTCCAACTTTAGAAATGGAAATTTACCTTGAGCTGACCAACGAAAAAAAAATGGTAGTAATGTTTTCATCAAGTATATAAAAAAAAAAGACCTGGGATTGCATTTTAGAAACTGGAGCACCTCCTAAGATTATCAGTAGAAAGACAGAAGTGTTTAGCATTTTGCTCGTTTGCTGTAAGGTTTGCTGTATTTTTACACAGTTCTTACAAAATCTCTGATGGTCTTCGCTTATCTTTCAGTACTTATCTGGTTTCTCTTTAACTCTTCCTCTGTGTAGTTATTTTCAGAAGATTTTTGAAATCAGCTCATGATGCACTGAAAAAGTTAGTCATGATATTAATTAGTTTGTGTGTTGCATATAGATGACCACTTTCACAGTATTTACTAAAAACAGAGGTTATTTTTGGAAAGCGAGGACCTTTTCCCACTTTTTTTGCAGTCCTACTGCACTCTACTGGTTATCTTTAGAGCAAACTCAGTTTTATTTTGGGCGACATCAAAAATCTGAATGTTCTTAAAGGTCCGGTTGTGCCAGAATGTATTGGTAAAACCTGTTAAACTGTTAAAATAAAATATGCTGTTCCTCCAGGATTTTGTGATTGTTCTTGTGGCTTTTTGTAATCAAAATCTTATGTATGATGTTAAATATGTCTTTTTATTACTCACTGTTTCGATCATATACTATAACTTGACATCAAGTAAGGCTGAGGCAATCCACCGTTTTTGACCAATTTTGAGGAAAATTTCCTGTAAAATCAGAAAAAATGTGGGGATTTTGTGTGAATTTTGAGGACTTGCGAAAAACTGGAGGGACTTAATGATGTAATTTTGAGTCTTGAGGGCCACATGAAAAGCTGTGGGAGGGCCAGATTTGGGCCCCGGGGCCTTGAGTTTGACACATGTTCTTTAGAGGTATGAATTATGTTTTGGTTAAGGTTAGGTTTGGGAATAGACTAGTAATGGTTAGGGTTAGGGAACATTTCTTAATTAGGCATAAATACTGTTACTAACATGAATGAAAATCAATACAAAGTTCTCATTTTGCATAAAAGTACAAGGATGTGTGTGCTTGTATACACTTGTTTAGCTATTCTCTTTCTGGCTTCGTTGATAACCTCCTGGACAACAGTGAGTCTTTTCGGGACCAAAGTCCAGTTCTAGTACAGGTAGACCCCTTTTGTTCAAGGTTAGATATTTATGCACAAATGTTCAAAAGGTAAAAATCCACAAAATGATTCAAGTCGGTGTAACTGTAACTACAGGCAGTGATTGATTTTTAGTTTTTGGTGAATCTAGGAATTTTCCAAAACTAATGTAATTTGGATAAACTTGAAGGCAACCTTTCCCATTACATGTACCTTTACCACACTGTAACTGTGAAAATTGTATCAAACTTCTACGCTATTCTTATAATAGAATAGATTGTAGATTATTTGAATGTTACAGTTTTGAAGTCAGCTTGTAGCTGCTCACACACCACATGAACAATAGTTACATTGTTTTTATGTCACCTTCTAGTTTAGAGTCATGACTTTCATTATGTCTCAGAATGTTTTCCCACTAAGCTTTCATGCACATGCAGTAGATCAGATTCCATAATGAATTCAGGAAAAAATGAGCCTGTGTGTGTAAAATCTGTATGCATATAGGCTAATGCATGATATGATATATTTGTCATAACCACTTTGTTTTTTTGTTTTTTTAAACACATCTCTGCTTATAAACATATTAATTGTCCAGATTTTCCTTCATCATATAAGATTGTTGAGAACAAAGTTCATTTGCTCTAGTCGATCACTGAATCTGCTCATATTTAACAAAGAATTTGGACAAAAATATAAAGAAATGTATCATCATACTTGAAACAGAACTGTTAAAAACGCCCAAAGTGTTGAATGAAAACATGTTCAGTTCAGTTTATTTACGTAGCATCAATTCACAACACATTTCATCGTGAGGCACTTTTACACAACCCCCTCCGAAACAAAAGTTTGTTTTTGTGGCGAGGTTAAGTTATGTGAGGGCTGATGCCGGACTCCTCAGAACTTGCAGCAGGTGCCACAGCCGCTCTCGTTGGGGCAGCAGTCGCAGCAGAAACGGCAGCGACGGCGGCGTCTGCGGCGGCGCATGTGGACCGAGTCGTACGGCATCGGAGGGGGAACCGGAGGAAGGTGTTCATTCATCTGCCTTCTTACTGTCATGCTGTTCCCTGCCATTTCCAAATCAGACATGCTTTTATTTTGAAGTATCTCATCGAGTCACCCAGCTTACATTCCAGGATTCCTCCGGTGTGTCTTGGTCTGCGGCGAGTGAGCCGTCATCAGTCGGCACCTCGAGGCCCTGTCAAGACGCTTCATTTTAATATCCGCATGAGGGTGAATAAATGGATGAATGTATTTTTAGATGAAGCTCTCACCTCGTCGACAGGAACAGCAGAGTTCTCCTGAACACAGAGGAAAGTGAGCAGGAGGGAAACGGTGACCGCAACGGCAAACGTCTTCATGTTACTGAGAGCTGGACAGATCTAGATCTAATAGATTTGCTTCTGATCTTGACATCAATCCTTGAATTCTCTCTGATGATGGAGTGTGAGGAAAGTGCTCCTATTTATATTCACAAGGATGTAGCTGTTGCCTCGTCACCCAGGAATTCCCCACAGTCAGATATTGGGGCTAGAAATGGGATATTTCGAAATATTTGTAGATTTAGTTTGTGAAATCTGTCAGTTTTTGCCATTTTTCCAGTTTAAAACAATACACCACAGCAACAAACCAGCAGCTTAATCCGCACTAATAATATGTTTATTAGACACTAATCTACTTAAAATAAACCATGGCTTTCCTCCACAAACGTTTCAGTTTCTCATTTTCCTTTGATCGGAGAGGAGAGAAAAGTCAGAAATGGAGAAATCCTGAACATCCTGACCCGCTGAGAAACTCCCTCACACAGAAGCCAAGTCAGGTGTGTAATGTTGCAAGTTCAGCACTTGTAAAATGTTTACCTGACAATGTAGCGTGAGCTGTACAAAGATATCATTTTGGTGGCTTGTTCAAGTCTTTTGGTCGGATTGAAAAAATCCCCCCAAAAAACCAAGGAGTGAAAACAAATGTCTCTTATTTTTTTCTTCTTCTCAAGAAGCTTCTGGACAGATCTGTGCACAGATATGGCAGGAAGTCCTTTCTAACAAGCACTGGGGTGTAAAGTGTGTTTTATTTTTTTTACATACAGCTGAAATCAGATGTTTACATACACCAAATAAAAAGAGACATTACCATTTTTTTCTTTTAGTTCTGTGTAGCAGAGATAAACGTCTTATGGTCCAAAAAGGTGCAGAACAACAAAAATTTGATGTAAACTTCATAAAATAGACGGCACAATCTCTCTCCTCATATACGCCATTATGACAAAAAAAAAAAAACTGAGCTGTAAGGTAAGATAATTTTATTTATATAGCACATTTTCAGCAACAAGGCAATTCAAAGTGTTTTACAGGAGTTAAAAGGAAATACAAACCGAAGGAAAGAAAAGAGGAAAGAAAACTAATATAATGTTCTAAAGTATGTAAACTAAGTGCTCCTGTTCAGGGTTGCTAACTATCTAATTCCATTTCTAAATAGTGAGTACTCTACAGTTTCTGATAAAATAAGCCAAAGAGTGACTGATCTAAATCCTTTTCTGGGTTAAAAGCTATTGTAGCTACACTTTGATACATTGTGATAAAAGCTTAGCTTCTAGGACAAAATGTATTATTTTTCTGCTTAGACGTTGTTTCTACAAAGCCGCTACATGCGGGAAACAGATCGGCCACTTCCAGTGAAAACCTCTGAGCAAGAGAAGCTGACATGTTGTGGGGCCGACATTTTGACTCGTCACTCGAGAGCATCTGACGCTGCAAGAACCTTAAAAGCTCATGATTTTAATTCATAGGTTGATGGGGAAATCAGTAAAGTTAAACTAAACGACATAAACATGTTAATGATCTTTTAACCAGATTAACAAACACATTTACAGACACAAACTGCATACGTATTTGCTACTTGTCTATGAGTATTTGTACATTTGAATCTAACAGATTCACTCTGGCCTTTATGTCAGTCTGATGATTGAATGTGAGAAATCAGCTGGTATTTGTACTTCATAACCACTGACAGTATTTACTTCAGCAGCTTTAGGGTTTTTTTTCCCCCCCAGTGTTCAATGGGTGGAACAGGGTGAAGGGCTGGAGAATGTTTTCTGGATGTTCTTACCTGTGAATGAGTTTTTTTTAAATGCATTTTTTCAAAAAGGGGAAGCAAGAAAATAAAACGTCTGTGATGTGTTATCTTTGAAAATGAGACGATAAATCCGGCCCACTCCAGTCCAGAAGTTTTATTTTGTTCATAGTGGTTGTTGTTTTGGAGGATGAAAGTGGGCGACCGAGAACGTTCCAATCCGACGGAGAACAGTCTGTTCGCTTAGCCGCACGGCATGCTGGGAGGGAGTCGGTGTGTCTGTTTCTGACGATGACTGACGGCTTCAAAATATTTGTGAGCTAACTGCACATGATTGGACATGTTTGTCTGCGGTCACTGTGAAATTGGTCCACAATGTTCTGATGATATTGTGGTGATCTTTCAAGTGCAGACTGAGAAACCCCAAATATGAGTCAAAGCATTTAGGCTACACGCTGAATATTTAACCAAATTTAGCGAATACTGATGTGTGAAAATCCATTCTCTTGTTGGACGTTGAAGAAAGAAAAGATGAAGCGAGAATGTTTGGAGGCAACAAAGTGATGGCAGTTTGGTGTTTAATATATTTATTAAACAATAATTATATATATTATGTATTTGTTATTTATCAGATATAAAAAAAATCACAATTCCAACAAGGAAAAATAAAAATAAAAAAACAATCTCCCCGTAAATACTGTCACTGACAAGGTAAGTTTACCTAATGTGTGAGGAGGACACAACTATCTCGTTCTCCTTTAACTATGGTTTAGTGTCCCTAAATTTTGCTTTACAAAAATTACTAATTAATGTCTGCTATGTTTTTTTTATTTAATTTAAAAAGGAAATACAGAAATCTTAAAATGTTTTAAGCAAAATAAGAGGAAAGTAGAGCCACATAAGCAATAAGTGAATTTAGTTTTTTTTTTTTTTGTTCTACCTTTAATAATAATTTTGCTTTATAAATCCTAACAATTTTGTTATGAGTAAGTCTTCAGTCAGAGGCCTCTTCAGATTCGTTGGAACACTGACTGCTACCATAGATCCTTTCTGCCCATCACCATTAACATTGATTCTTTAAAGATACTTGGATAAATGAAGTATCTGACATAAAATAATGAAGTATTTTTGAACTGATTAATATTATTGCACAATGTGACAACTAAATCCTCACTGATGATTTATTTAATTCTTGTATTCTTACCCAAATATCTGTTAAGGGCGAAGTAGTCATTTTTTTGAGTATCAATATTCTTTAATATGTGTCTCTGATTTCTGTAATTCAAAAAAACTTGATATTCTAAAATGTTTCCAAATGGGAACGGGTTCCACAGACTAAATGACAAAATATGTTAAATCCACCACTGCCTTTGGAGACACACACACACACACACACACACACACACACACACACACACACACACACAGAAGATTAGTGGAGTGTGATAACATTTATTGTGAAAACATACATTATTCAAGCCATGATACAAATTATCTAAGCAGAATTAATATCCATTTTTTTCTACACATCTCTGCTCAGTTATATCATTTGTTGATGAATACAGTTGTAATATCAGCTCATGTTTTTGAAAGAGATTAAGTAAAAGTAAATACATTGTGTTACAATCACATAATCCACAAACACCTTGTAAAAATGTGCTAACAGGTTGAAAACTTGTGCAATAAGTACGCTGTGTTGCTTTTTACTTCTTCATGTTGCTACGGCGGCAGCAGGACTTCCTCAGAACTTGCAGCAGGTTCCACAGCCAACCATCTCGGGGCAGCAGCCGCAGCAGAAACGGCAGCGACGGTGACCACGCATCATGGCCGACTCATATGGCGTCTGTGGGACACGAGGAAAGTGTTTTATTAACATCCCCACATCTCCCTTCCTTGGGCCACAAATTAAGAAAAATCCCATCATAAACATCTCATTCATTCATTCATCCATCCAGTTAACCCTTACATCCATTGAGTCCTCTGGCATATCTTGAGCCGAATTGAGTATGCCGTAGTCAGTGGGCAGCTCCACCAGATCAGAGCTCTGCAAACAGTTCATTCGACACATTTAGAATCAACATGGTAACATTTTGATGGTATGACTTTCAGATGAAGCTCTTACCTCAGCGGGTGCAACAGCGTCGCTCTCCTGAACGCAGACGAACGCGACGACGAGGGCCACGGCGACGACGGCGATGGGGAACGTCTTCATCTTGACCGGGTGAAGTACTTAAAATCTGAAGGATTCGTTCTGAGCTTGATATCAGCTCTTTACTCCTCCTGCCTGATGATCGGACGTACCAAAGGTGCTGGTATTTATACCCACCAGGGCAGCTGTTGCATCACAACCAGGGACACGCTATGGGATCAGCTCAGCATTTCCCACTGCAGGGGAGAGATAAACAATATGCGATGCAGAAAGTTTGAATGTTACATTTCAACTTTGAATTAGTTTTAAAAGAACAGAATTAGTTTAGGTTTAGCATAAAGAGTTATTTTGATGGCTTACTTCTAAAAGGCTGTAGTGGATCTGCTGAATGTTGGGAAATCTGAGCCACTGCAGAGACAGTTTGTACGTTTAGTCTCTGCTTACAGTAAGTGAGTCAGTTCACATGTTCAGTAGTTCAGAAAAACATTCTTCTAGATGTTGCATAATTTTTATTCTTCTGCATGAGACGCAGCTCTACAGTCTGCTGATGATGTAAGCTTCAGGGGTTTTGTCAGACTGACACACACACACACACACACACACACACGCACACACACACGCACACACACATACACACACAAATGAACATAATTGCAGAGGCAGTGTGCAGGTGTTCGCTAAAGTGATTTATTATCAATGGGATTGATTGTTTACCACGTGAGCCTGGTAAACTAACAGTAAAATAAGGAACAGCTCTGACATTGAACAGAAACTGGAATCAATAGGAGAAACAGCGATACAGGTATACAAGAACACTAAGAAACTAAACATGAGGACAAAAACAATAAAATGAGTAGCACTGAGTAATTAGTAAGGAAGAAAACCAAGATACCAACACTGGAACTTGACATGAGTGATGAAGAGAAACATAAAAACAGTCGAATCTTAAAAATAAGCTACAAAACTGGACGCAAGGAAAAACAAAGTTGCTTGTCTAGACTTACGAATCCAATTGAAATAAAACCGAAATGAGAATAATCAAAACAAACACACATACTAAAAGAAATGAGCTATTTAGAAAAGGGAACTCCCTCACAAACTGGGAACATAGACCCAACAAGAAGAACTACTACTACACCAGGAGCTGTAAAACCAATAAAAATAAAAAAAAGTCACAAGCCTAAAAACCCTCTGATAATTCATTTTCCTTTTATTTGTGTCAAGCGGGTACAATGAAGACACACTTTGCTTGTGGGGTAAATATGTTTTCTTGTATCAGAGTAGTGGAACACCAAAAAAAAAAAAAAAAGAATGGAGAAATATTGCGCAGCTGCAGGAAACTCAGCTTCACTTTGTGTTTCAGTGCAGCCACAGCAAAACACAGACATGTTACCATCATCAGCACACAGCGTTCTGTGTGACGGGCTGGGACTCAGGTTGTTTTCCTGAAGAAATCTGTTGTACAGCACAATAATTGTGCTATTTGTTTGTCAGAAAAAGAATCATTTACTCGTCTTTTGAAGATTTTCTTTTCCTTATGTTTGTTTTCTTTATGTTAGAAAACAAACTCCAGTCCTTTCACATTTTCATATAGTCACAAATAGGTGCCATGCCTTCACTCATTTAGGATGAAAATTCTTCTAAGCGACATCTTGCCGCTTTTAAAAATGTCTAAATCCACGCCAGCAGAATCAAAGATGCGATTGTGTAACTTTTGTGCTTTTCAAAATTGAATTTAACAGAGATGTTGTGAAATCTCAAATAGTTGGAGCTGAACAGTTGGTACAGTTAGACCCATCCACTCAGAGCTTCTTACACGTTTTGTTGCAGCTGGAATCTGTTTAGCACCTTGAAATGTTGACTTTACTTCCTGCATAAACGCCATCTTCTCTGCTGCTTTTCAATGTCCTTCTGATAGTTTTAGTATAGAAAGATCCAATATAGTGCATCCCTATTTGGGTGATTTCTTTATTTGTATTTGTTTGTGTAGTTTTGGAAGATAACATAAGAAGGCTCTTTTGTTGTCCTAGTTTTAAGTTGAGACATTTTTTCCTCCATTTCTTGACATAGATTCTCTTTGCTCTGTTGGATTTGGTATATTTTGCTTTGGAGTGTTTTTGTCTTCTACTGGCTTCTGCAAACAACTTAAGGATGTGAAGGACCAAACGGCAGGAGTTTCCTACCACCATTAGTTAAATGTGCGTGTGAAATTAGTTTCGGAAATGTTGAATTTCACCAAAACTGTTTATGGAACCAGTTAATTAAACTTTTTTTTTTCAATATGTATTTTATGTGCACAAGATATGTATGAAATGGCTGGGGAAAAAAATCAAAATGCCTTTAAGGCTTTCTGTTTCACACGCTGTACTTGTTTGACGTTGACCCCAAAAAACATCAGTAATGTCAGACTTTACAATGTCCCAAACACATAGGTGGATAGTCATTATTTACTTTTACTTAAGTAACATTTTGGGGTTGAGAAACAGTACTTTTAGTAGTTTTTATGACACTGTACATTTTTATAAAACATCCCCACCCTTTCTTAAGTAAAAGTTGTGGATACACTATCCACTCAGCAGAATGAAGGACAAACAAGAAATGCATGAGATACAATCAGCTACAGTTTGAGTTAAAGTGAGATCTATTGTTTGTTTTGTTATTCTAATTTCCTTTATATTTCTATCTTCCTAGTATATCTTCATTACCAACTGGTACAAGTTTTATATAAGTATTTTGTTTTGTTTCATTCTTTTAAAGAGTTGGAAAAGTGTTTCTCGTGCCTTAATCTGTTGTTTGGCAGTCAGGTTATTTATTTGTATTATTTAATTTAATTTTTTTCATTTTAGACTTTAAAATACCAGAATTAATAATTTTGCATTTCTGATTGTCTGACAACATCATTTTAAAATATTAAATCAGATGATCCCATCCAGTTACTCGCTACTTGAAAAGCCTTTTTAAGAAACACTTTTTTATTCTTACTTGAGCAATTTTTGGACAGCTTTTACTTTTACTTGAGTAAAAATATGTTGAAGTAGCATAACCCCTGCTTAAGTGAAGTTATTGTATAATTACTACAGATTTAGTTTTAATGAGGAAGATCCATGAGTTTATTAAAAAGTGAAAATTCTGTCCTGCTTGGAAAACCTCTGACCTTTGATGATATTTAGGTGAGGAACTTTAATTTTGTTTAAAAAATACTGAAAAATCTAAATGAGCATATATAGTCATACATTTTGGTAAATAAATTTAAAATTTATGAGAATTACATCAGTAAATATGCAGATATTTGGTTTGAGCAAAAACACGCTCAGAAACAAAAATGAAATGCTTATTGGCACTATTGTAGTTCCATAAATTAATTAAAATATAGGCTTAAATATAAATTATTTTATGTTGAAAAACAGCCACTAAACCCCTGAGGCTGTGCTGCAGTGTATGCTATAAAAGCAGATTTTCAAGAGGTTTTATTCTTGCTACTTAGCAACAACTTAGCAACCCGCCAGCAAACATGAAGAAGCACAAACACGAAGAAATGTATCGAGGAGTAACATTTATTACAGCAAAAAAAAAAAAAAAACATCACACCTCTGCTCAAATTAGCGCCTTCTGCAGCGATTATACTTTGCAGGACACGTCTGCATGTTTCCACAGGCAATATGGATGAAGAGATGAAATCCACTCACATCCTTCAAAAAGTAAGGCAATATTCAACTACATCGAAAAGAGCGAATGCAGAGAAGGGATTTTTTTTTGTGTGTGTGTAGTTGAAGTTTTCTTCTGGTTTCTCAGAATCTGCAGCAGAAGCCGCAGCCTCTCATGCCGGGGCAGCAGCCGCAGCAGATGCGGCAGCGACGGCGCTGCATGTGGACTGAGCTGTACGGCATCTGTGTAGGGACATAAAAGAAATGTCATTCCACCACCTATTTGATAAAGTACCTCCCAACTAGTATTATATATATATAAATGCAGCTGTAAGGCCAATAAATGCAAATTTAAGAAAATATTTATTTAGAATGGTAGATGTCATTTTCAACATGTTCAAATGTTCAAGTGCAAATAAAGAAATAATCCTATTTCAAAAAGCAAAATAAAAAGAGAACATTTTCAATAACCTAACATCTAAATCTGTAGGGTTTATATGTCTACAGTCAGACTGACGTTAATTTATTCAGCTTACCTTCCAGGAGTCCTCTGGGATGTCTTGACCAGCAGGAACTGCTCTGCCGTTGGTCAATCCGTCCATCAGTTCGGGTCCCTGTAAAAGAGTTTTGTTAATGTACACCAAACGTCGTCAGTAACACAAACTATAAATCAGTGTGGATGAAGTCCTTACCTCAATCACCAGGTCAGCAGAGCTCTCCTGAACCCCAATGATTGTCACCACAATGGCCACGGCAACGGCAAGAGTGAACGCCTTCATTTTTTTTTTTTCAGTGTCGTTTTCCGGCTGGAGCTTCAGAAACCCAAGTTGAGCTGCTTCGACCTCGATGTCTGAATGTGAGCAGAGCGCCGGTATTTATACCCACTCAGGTATCTGTTGCAACGTTGAGGTGACAGAGCAAAAGGGAAGTATTTCAAAAAGAATTGCGAATGCGAACGGTTCAAAAGTTTCAATTCACTTTTGAAAACAAAAAACAGAGCGGCGCGTTTGGAAATGTGGCTGTTTTCTTTCTTCCCTCTTTAAAGCAACGTGCAGCGGATGTAACAACTAGTGACCTGTGGTGCAATGTTTGTAGTTGAGGATCTGTGATTTAGTTAAAATGAAGATAAAAACAAGTGTAATTCAACTGTTAGTTTTGCACTTTTTTCCCATCCACAAATCTGTGAACTTCACTGAAGTTGTGTGAAGTCAAAAATGCCGGAACCAACCAAAACTTTAGAACTGTGTTAGGACAGGATGTTGGTATTTATGGAACCAGTTAATTCCACTTTTTTATTTTAATGTTTTACATTTTGCCCTAAGCAGATTTGTTCCCTATGAATAATCTAATGCCATCTTAATTTGCTCAGTAACTCCACATTCCACGGTCTACTTTCAGCCGTTTCACAGATGGCTGAAAAAAAACAAGTCAAAATTATGATTTCTCATAATCTTCTTCTCATAATCAGATCTATCTATCATGCACTAATACTTTGAGTGAAGTTTTCATTCCTCATTTTTAGCTGTGCTGCAAAAATAATTAAAGCTCAGGCGACTCGATGAAGAGAATCAGTAACATCAGTTTTCTAGTCTAGTTTCGGTGCAGGGCTTTGCTTAGGTAGGTTTGAAGCTGTACAATACTGAAGAGCTGGTTCATAAGCTAAATTTAACTTTTTTTTTAATATCCTGGATTTTCATGATGCTGGTGGTTCACTAATGTTTTACAGCGATCTAACTGCAAACACAAACCACATAAAAAAAATATGTACATGCATAATTTTAAAGATGTCCTTACACTATTATATAACTCCATTCTTTTTATTGTTCGGGGAATAAAAACCTGTTGGCTTAAACACACTAACTTCAACCTAAAATATCGTTTTCTGACAATGTAGAAAGAGAAACGCTGTTGAAAACATGGCCGTTCTTTTGACACATTTCTGTTGCTGCTGCCAAACAGAAAGAAACATCAAGTTGCCTCAGTGAACCGTGTTAGTGATGAAATAACAGACAGTTTAAAGCCCTGTACGTTTTTAACATTGAGTAATCAAACAGTCGAAAACAAACTGACATCAAGGTCAGCGCACGTTTTGACCTCTGACTCCACCTGTCCAAAATCCCCAAAAACGCAGATGTTTTTTATTCTCATATTTATTCATAATTTATACATAAACCAAACTGGCAACTTAGTTGTGCGGTTTTATTTTATAGTATGTTAGAGACATTTTTGCTTCTCTTTTAAAGCAATTTTTTGTTTTGATCTCGTCATACGTTTCACACAGCAGGTCTGTGGGACTGCTGCAATGTATGCTATAAAAGCAGATTTTCAAGAGGTTTTATTCTTGCTACTTAGCAACAACTTAGCAACCCGCCAGCAAACATGAAGAAGCACAAACACGAAGAAATGTATCGAGGAGTAACATTTATTACGGCAAAAAAAAAACATCACACCTCTGCTCAAATTTAGCCCTTCTGCAGCGATTATACTTTGCAGGACACGTCTGCATGTTTCCACAAGCAATATGGATGAAGAGATGAAATCCACTGACATCCTTCAAAAAGTAAGGCAATATTCAACTACATCGAAAAGAGCGAATGCAGAGAAGGGATTTTTTTTTTATTATGTAGTTGAAGTTTTCTTCTGGCTTCTCAGAATCTGCAGCAGACGCCGCAGCCTCTCATGCCGGGGCAGCAGCCGCAGCAGAAACGGCAGCGACGGCGCTGCATGTGGACTGAGCTGTACGGCATCTGTGTAGGGACATAAAAGAAATGTCATTCCACCACCTATTTGATAAAGTACCTCCCAACTAGTATTATATATATATAAATGCAGCTGTAAGGCCAATAAATGCAAATTTAAGAAAATATTTATTTAGAATGGTAGATGTCATTTTCAACATGTTCAAATGTTCAAGTGCAAATAAAGAAATAATCCTATTTCAAAAAGCAAAATAAAAAGAGAACATTTTCAATAACCTAACATCTAAATCTGTAGGGTTTATATGTCTACAGTCAGACTGACGTTAATTTATTCAGCTTACCTTCCAGGAGTCCTCTGGGATGTCTTGACCAGCAGGAACTGGTCTGCCGTTGGTCAATCCGTCCATCAGTTCGGGTCCCTGTAAAAGAGTTTTGTTAATGTACACCAAACGTCGTCAGTAACACAAACTATAAATCAGTGTGGATGAAGTCCTTACCTCAATCACCAGGTCAGCAGAGCTCTCCTGAACCCCAATGATTGTCACCACAATGGCCACGGCAACGGCAAGAGTGAACGCCTTCATTTTTTTTTTCAGAGTGTCGTTTTCCGGCTGGAGCTTCAGAAACCCAAGTTGAGCTGCTTCGACCTCGATGTCTGAATGTGAGCAGAGCGCCGGTATTTATACCCACTCAGGTATCTGTTGCAACGTTGATTTGACAGAGCAAAAGGGAAGTATTTCAAAAAGAATTGCGAATGCGAACGGTTCAAAAGTTTCAATTCACTTTTGAAAACAAAAAACAGAGCGGCGCGTTTGGAAATGTGGCTGTTTTCTTTCTTCCCTCTTTAAAGCAACGTGCAGCGGATGTAACAACTAGTGACCTGTGGTGCAATGTTTGTAGTTGAGGATCTGTGATTTAGTTAAAATGAAGATAAAAACAAGTGTAATTCAACTGTTAGTTTTGCACTTTTTTCCCCTCCACAAATCTGTGAACTTCACTGAAGTTGTGTGAAGTCAAAAATGCCGGAACCAACCAAAACTTTAGAACTGTGTTAGGACAGGATGTTGGTATTTATGGAACCAGTTAATTCCACTTTTTTATTTTAATGTTTTACATTTTGCCCTAAGCAGATTTGTTCCCTATGAATAATCTAATTCCATCTTAATTTGCTCAGTAACTCCACATTCCACGGTCTACTTTCAGCCGTTTCACAGATGGCTGAAAAAAAAACAACAAGTCAAAATTATGATTTCTCATAATCTTCTTCTCATAATCAGATCTATTTATCATGCACTAATACTTTGAGTGAAGTTTTCATTCCTCATTTTTAGCTGTGCTGCAAAAATAATTAAAGCTCAGGCGACTCGATGAAGAGAATCAGTGAACATCAGTTTTCTAGTCTAGTTTCGGTGCAGGGCTTTGCTTAGGTAGGTTTGAAGCTGTACAATACTGAAGAGCTGGTTCATAAGCTAAATTTAACTTTTTTTTTAATATCCTGGATTTTCATGATGCTGGTGGTTCACTAATGTTTTACAGCGATCTAACTGCAAACACAAACCACATAAAAAAATATGTACATGCATAATTTTAAAGATGTCCTTACACTATTATATAACTCCATTCTTTTTATTGTTCGGGAAATAAAAACCTGTTAGCTTAAACACACTAACTTCAACCTAAAATATCGTTTTCTGACAATGTAGAAAGAGAAACGCTGTTGAAAACATGGCCGTTCTTTTGACACATTTCTGTTGCTGCTGCCAAACAGAAAGAAACGTCAAGTTGCCTCAGTGAACCGTGTTAGTGATGAAATAACAGACAGTTTAAAGCCCTGTACGTTTTTAACATTGAGTAATCAAACAGCCGAAAACAAACTGATATCAAGGTCAGCGCACGTTTTGACCTCTGACTCCACCTGCCCAAATCCCCAAAAACGCAGATGTTTTTTATTCTCATATTTATTCATAATTTATATATAAACCAAACTGGCAACTTAGTTGTGCGGTTTTATTTTATAGTATGTTAGAGACATTTTTGCTTCTCTTTTAAAGCAATTTTTTGTTTTGATCTCGTCATACGTTTCACACAGCAGGTCTTCATAATGCTTCATTCTGATTTTCATTTATGATGAATTCATCTTCTCTGGTTATTCCACTCACTCTCAGACTCCAGTGTGTGTCAGGTCGCTGCTTCGCGTCTGCTCAACGGCACAATTTTAGTAAAAAGTTAGCAAATTAACTTCAGACTACAGTTGCTAATATAATTTTGACATTTAGCACAATTTATATTGTTGCACAGTGAGTGTATATACATCTTATGGAGATTCTTAACCCTTTCATGCATGAATTATGATCCTTTGTGTCAGGATTTTTTTCCAGTTTCTTTTTTATTTTCTTAAATCATAAAAATAGGTAGGAAAATTTTTTTTTATTTTTTTTAGCTGATCAATTAGTATTGCTCTTTAGGGTTATCTGTTGTCACAATATTTTTTTTTTTACCTGCAAGAGTCATCCACAGTAGAAGGAGGGACCGGGTCGGTTGGCATGCTTTTTTTTTTGTCTGTCGGCCATTTTGGATTTACCAAAAATAATTTCTTGCATTTGCAGCTGATGGCCAGTAGTTGATAGTGTATTTTATGATGCACTAGTGTCCACTTCAATGGTCTCTGTGCATTTATAACATACAAATCTACAAGAAGCACAAGAAAATGGCTTTTAGACAGCTATCCACTGTAGTGACCACAATGCTTGAAAGGGTTAATGTATGTTTTCTAATATTAGACTGTTTTATTAACTCACCTGCATAGGGACTGCAGATAGAAAGTAGCTTAAGCTAAATCTGGTGCAAAGCGTCTTTTATTAATATTTTTTTTGCACATTGTTCCTGCTTTAAATGGACTTTTTAAAAACATATAAGGTTTATTTTTTTTGGCTCTAGTGGCCTTTTTTAGAAGGTGCTAAGAGAGGAAAGTAGGTAATGAGAGAGAGACATAAGCCGTACGGTAAAGGTCACCAAGCCGGGATTTGAACCTGCGACAGTCATGTGCTTGATTGCTGCGCCACCACAGCGCCCCCTAGAGTCTGCAAACTTTAAGGTCTCCAATAGAAATCCATCACTTGGTGTTGGAGGGTTATGGGCTTTGTCACCTTCAATCCAGTGGACTGTGATCAGGCATGTACACCTTTATTTTTGCCTGAACAAGACAGTGTTGCTATGCCAACTTGTTTTTTTTTTCTTTTAATTGATAAAAGTTATTTTTTATCGTGTTACCTTTTGGTTAACCATGTAGAACGCAATACTAGAAGTTGAGGCATTGAAGAACAAAAAACCTTTCTCTGCTGAAGTGCAGGACTGAGATGGACACTTTTCAACATCGAGCTAAAGGACACAAACAATGATCGGTAAAATATAGAATATTTAAACCTTTCTCCAATATGGCTGCATAATTTAGAGAAGTTTAGAGTGTAAATATACTGATTTTTTTTTTTTTTTTTAATTGAACTGTCTCTAGATTTGGATAGTTAGATGAACAACACCAGGTCTGTAAAACCATCCTACTTTCCACTAAATCAAGATGAGATGGCTTAATGTTGCCTGAATAAGATCCTGCTAATGCAACAGCAGGATCTTAGTTTTCCTCCAACATTATCTGCTTCTGAAGTTCTGCATGGTGGCGTAGGGTCAAAACTTTGACCAGACAGTTTGGTCACATCTAAACTTCCAGAAACTTTTGAAAGGCACTCTCTGGTAAAACAACAGCCGTGCATCTGCAGCAGAGCAGTGTTTAAATCCTCTTAAGACTTTCAGTTTCCTTCTGCACATGGGAAAATTGCGCGCCCATATGTCGCACCAAGTCATAATTGGTTTATTCTGTATTCCTGTTTTTTTTTTCCCCCCCTCCTTCCTTGCCTGGCACTTAACACGGCAGTCATGAGCCGTGAGACACTTTGACACAACGCTGGGAACTCTGCCAAAACATGTGTAACACAGGAAGAAAATCTAATGCAGGGGCAATGTAATTAGTCCAATAAATGTTTTTTTTTTTCCCCTTGGATATTTTAGAAACAAAGCGGGGCTTATCATGACGCGCGGAGGTTTTTACTGGGAGCGGATCGTGTCCTCGGCACGGAGTCAGAGGGCACCGCTTTTCGGTGGCAATTAAATAATTTAACAAGAGCGTACAAAAACTGTTTTGCTTTTATCATAAAAAAAAAAAACCCAAGAAGAACAAATGACCTTCCTCTCTGGTTCCTCGTTGGAGAATATGCGGCGTCTTGAGAAAGCATTCGTACTACTTGAAGGTGTTGTCATGTCACAACTCCAGACTTTGATGTATTTTACTGTGGATTTTTCGTGATAAGCTACATAAGGTAGCATATAGCTGGAAAATTATACATGGGTTTCAAAATATTTTACAAAAACATAAATAAAAGTTCAGAAATGTGTGCTGTGCATTTGTTTCCACAGTCAGAAGGATTAAGACAACTTCTGCAGCGAGTACGACAGGACATTTTAGGGTTGTATTTCTTCCAGCTTTGCATATTTAACAACCGGCAAAATAACTCAAAATCAGTCAGAAGCAGATTTAGCATGTGAATAGAAATCTCGCGACAAATTCTCAGCATCGGAATTGGGAGCGGACTTTAGCTGGGCCATTCCGACAAACAAATTTGCTCACATGAAGTCGCAGCTCTTTTCCAACCTGTGCGCATGATGCTGCCACCGCCATGTTTCATGATGGGAATGGTGCATTCAAGGTGCTGGTTTTTCTGCAATACGTTGAGTTTTACTTGTAAGCCAAAAAAGTTCAGCCTTGGTTTCATCTGAATGGAACAGGCGTCTCTTGCAAACAGACCTCATGTTTTTTTTTTTCACCACTGACTGCCTGAAATGTATTTGCCACTGTATGAAAAATGAACAATTATTTGTGTTTCTTTGTGTCAAGCAATTTCCACAACAGTTGTCAATTTGAATACATGTCATTACAAGAGTCAAAGATTTGAGTCTTCACCATTAGCCAGTTTGTTTGTCTTTAACAAGTTGGTTAAAATTGGGCAGAATTTGCAACCGTTTGGCGACAAGTAGCTTCAGATGCGATTTTTGGTATGTGTGGATTAATGCGTCTACTGGGATCGCTGGGAAGGGTTACCCACTGTGGCTGCATTAAGACTGGAAGTGAATTGAGGTGAATTCAGGACAGTAGTCTACAGAGTGGTTCAAAAATGTTCCCGTTTTAACATCCTGCCATCAGGCCAGAACTGTAAACCCGTGAATAATAGTTATGTCCTATCAACAGTTTGACTCACCTTGGCTGTGGATCTCTGTAGCTCCTGCAATTTTTGGATGGTGGATTTAGTGTTGCCTTGTAAAAAAAAAAGAAAAAAAAAAGTGTTGGTTATTTTATGTAGGGATATTAGGGTTGGGGGTGAAGAGGAAATCACACCACGGTTTTCAGCTTGTCATTTGTAAAAATGACACTGGGCCAAAATGAAGCAAAGTTAAAGAGTTACAAACAGAACGTAGACGCCGCAGCTAGCTACCTTAGCTAGCTCAATTTAGCCGTAAACTTATGTCCCTGTTTCATTGGCCTCTTCAAGATGAACATATATGACGGCAATTCCATGTCAGTTTTCTTTTATGGCGAGCTATATAAAATTATTGTTGATAACTTTCATCGAATCTGCAGAGCAGCTCTGTTGCTTGCGAGGAACATCCAGAAACCTGCTCAGCATGGCCGGTTAAAGAGATTTAGAGGACCCTTGAAACTGTTTAAGTGTTTCTCACAGAACAGAAAATTGGCATCCTCTGAGAAAACATTTTTTTGAATCTGTAATTCCTCCACTAGTAGATGCACACACGCACACACACACACGCTTACACACACAGAGCGAGTCCTCGTTGGGCTGTATGTTTTAATGGGCTCTCCCAGTCAGCGCTCCAGTGATAGATGTGGCTTTCCAGACGCTGCAGAAAGAAGACTGGAGGGGCGCAGAAAGAGTGTCGGGCACATTTGCCTCTGGGTGTCGGCCGAGTCAAAGCGCTGCCACATGAATGACATTGTACGCTCTTCATTAAGAATAAAACTGTGGGTGTACAGTAGCTCGCAAAGGGATACAATGTGTTTTACTGGGATTTTTTTTTGTTGTGACAGATCAACAAAAAAGCGGTGGATAGTTGTGAAGTGGAAGGAAAATGGTATGTGGTTTGTTTTATTTTTTAACAAAAAAGGTTTTACAAATAAACAAAAATAGGTTGCCACGCATTTTTACCTGTTTACTTAAGAAACAAACTGCATAAAATTTTTCCTCCACTTCACAAATTATCACCTTTTTTATTTTAGGTTTTATTGGCCTTTATTTGATAGTGAATTGACAGAAAAGTGGACAATGAGAGTAGGAGAAGACATGCAGCAAAGGTCTCCAGGCTGGGAATTGAGCCTGCAACGGCCATGTCAAAGACTAAGGCCCCGTATGTGGGTTGCACTTTACCCCTGCACCACCACAGCATCCCGTTATCACCGTTTTTAAGAGAACATTAGTGAAAAAGCAGCATCACAAAGATGAAGGAGCAAAGACGTTAGACGTGAAGCCGTGGTGAATATTAAAGCAGGGTCAGGTGATAAAAGTGCAACTCTTCTGTAAAATCAGCAACCAAAGTTTCTCTCAAAATGCTGCATGCACAGCTGCTCCAAAGTGTAAGACGCTTGTTGCTCCAACCCGATGGCTGATAGATGATGAGCGTTACAGATATAGGTCATGCAACTTTAAATTCAAAGATGCCACGATTTTTAATGACTTATCGCGTGAACAAGCGTATTCACGTACGATTTTAATTTCATTTTTTGGATTTTTATGGAAACACGGTGTGAAATTGTGTTGTTCTTTTTTTCAACCTCAGCGCAATAAAGACAAAGACTTGCGCACATTTGCAATGGAAATGCAGCTTGTGACTACAGTTCACCCATTTTACGTTGGATACTTTCTGCGGGACAGCATGCCATGAAACTGGATTCACTGTTGATTCAAACTCTGTTGCAGTGGCCTAAAAAAAAAACAAAAAAAAAAAAACACCTGATCTTAATCCTATGGAGCAACTCGATCCACTCGGTGGTACAATCCAACAAATCTTCAGCAGGTGTCGGAGTCTACCAAGCTCTCTGTGGAACGTCAAACCCATTTTATAGGAAGCGGGAAAAAGTGGCAAGTGAGTGCATATTGATAAATGACGGAATGCCATTTTGCGTCAAAGCCGCGACGCATGGAACGCGCTACGAAACATCAAATCAAAGCGCTCCCAGCGGCCTCTAATTTGCTTCAGCCAAACTCCTGCGTTTGTTAATTAAACCACAAGGTGAAGCCGGTCATAGACTCAACAGTTGGCCCCGGCTGCTTCCTGGGAGGCGGTATATTTAGCCGTCTCGTGTGGCCCTGTGGGGTTGGTTGTACTGAGGTAACAGGGCTGTCTGTTGCGGCCTTCTCGGTCGCAGCCTGTCATGCCTGTAAAAATGTTTGTGAAGTGAAAAACCGAGAAAACTGCGGTCCCCTTGCCAAAAAAAGGCTCCTCGGTCGCGTACCCCTCTCCCCCTCCTCTCCTCTCTGCGCCTAATGACAGAGCAACAGATGTCGCTCTCTGGGAGTCGCGAATATCAGCCATCTCTGTGAAGTCACTTCGGCTCGAAACGGGAAGTAAACAGTTTCTTTTTTTTCTCGTTCCGTCAAGACTTATTGCAGAAAGTAAACATCAACGAGGCTGTGAATGTACTCGTGAATAACCCATCTTTCATGCAGATCTCCATAAAATTACCAAGACTGTAATCAGCATGGAATCTTAATTTCCCTGGAAAGTTAATTAATCCATATAACTTTCAAGGGAGGCTTGTAAAGCTCTCCGCTCATATGGCTGTAATACGTTATTGGAGGCATTCGCAGTGGAAATGCTTAGTCTTCCAGCCACCCAGGAGCATTTAGTAAGCAAAATGGCCTTTTCAGCACCGCATCTTGTCCCCCCCTTTTTTTTACTTTTTGCAAGATTCTCAACGCCCACTACATATTCCGTGCAGCCGCTCGAAATGAGGCACCCTGGAAATTGCTTCTGTTTTATCCATGTCGTCTTTTTTTTTTTTTTTACACCCCGGTTTTTATAACGTAACGTGGCAAGCATTACACGATGAGGGACTAATGATATATTTTCTCAGCTGGAACGTGGGAATTGCACCGCGGACCTGAAACAGTGTTGAGTCTCAGTAAATTAGCGTGCGCCGCAGAAGCAAGCACTTTGCCAACTCTGTGCTGGCTTGGAGCCCCCTTCCACCCAACAACCACCCCTGACCCCCCTCCCCCCCACACCCCCATTTGCTCCCCCCAAACGTGAACCGGCTACGCTGTGGCAGGCGGAGGGCGAGCTGAAGGAGATAGTGAATGGAAGCCGGAGTCTTTGCAGGCCCAGACGTCACCAATTGACAGCTCGGAAATATCCGTTTTAATAAGGGGGGAAAAGTGGATTTGGCCAGACGTCTTCATTCCTCCCATGGAAACTCGTGTCCTGGAGTAAGACAACGACCTCAGCTACTTCTAAGTGAAGTGTAGTTACTGCAGACCTCAGCAGACCCACAGAATCTATCTCTGGTTTCTTATAAATGAACCTCTCGCCTCCCCCTCCTCCGCCTTACATCTGTAGACATCTGCGGCGCTGGGCGCAGACGCTCACATCGAGGCTTAACTTATTTTTCATGACATTATTATGACCCTTTATGTTGTTTCTAACTGCTTTCCCGAGAAAGCTGCAAACGTTGAAGCGACATCTTCCAGCTACTATCGCACATTAAACGTCTCCTCCTACTTGCATCAGCTGAGCTGGGCGATAGCTCCCTCGACTCTCGTAGGACGTAGAAGACGGATTGCTTCGTCAACACTGCCAGTTTTAACTTCCCTAGATGTAAATTTCTTTCAGCTCAGCGACTTAAGCTTTTCCAAGGACCACAACACATACCTGAGGAGAGAGGAAGGGGAGGACAGGGGAGCACTTTCTATGAGGCCTTCCACTTGGTGTGTTCTGCCTCACACCCTAATAAATACATTTCCTACCTGGTTTGGGACCAGCACACTAGACTTTAAAGCCTATTAGGAACTTGGAACCTGCCTTGGTAGTAAATAAAGCTTGAAAAAGCAAGACTTTTATTTTTAAAAGAGTGTGAGCTCTTTGAAATGCCAATATTTTCACCACTGGTTATGGAATCCTTTTCTTAAAGAGAATCTGTCATCTTTAGCTTTAGGTCAAACGAAGATTTGAGGTTTGCACAGGTTGCCGCTGTTCAAACATGGAGGGTCGTTTCAAGCAAAGTTTTGAACCTTGAGCAGCATCAGGGTGAGGTGGTTGTCCATGACGATGTTCATATTTCTGTTCTTATTTTTCTTAAAATATGTCATGATGTAAAATCGACTCCCTCTGAAAATATATTGACAGAAATATATGACCTCTCTTGACTCTGGATAGACTAATAATAAAAAACAACTACAAATTCTTACTGCCATTACACTGTTTGCACTTTCAAACATGTTTTCTTATAAAAGTAACAAATATATTAAGTGTAAGTTAAAATGTCTGCCCAAAAGGGCAAGTTAAGCAAAACTATATAAATCAAGTTTTGCATCTTGCTCACCCCAACATTTTAACCAGTCCCAGTTTTTCAGAAGAAAACAACACATTTGGAAACCATAGTGTTATACGAACTACCTTTGCTACTGAAAACTAAAGCATGGTTCACAAGGAAAGATAATTATGACAATTTTTGACCTAATTTTTCCATTCCGACAATCTTACAGGCGCTCCAATAAAAGAAATGGCTCCAAAGATAATGTTAAGATATATTCCTGCTGTGTGTGGAGTATTAAGAGTGACCTGGTCGACTCTAGACTGAAATTAGGAATACTGAACAGACTGGATTGTCTTAGCTCTTTGTCAGGACAAAGGACCAGACAGACTGTTGAATGCGACTTGTTGCTAATCAGAAAGAGACATGATGCAATCGCTGCTTCTTTTTTTTTAAACTCAACCAACAATTTTAATATCTTGCCGTGTGAACCAGGCGCTAGCTGTCCATGATCCAAAATTTAAACTGCATATCTGGGCGACTTCAAACTTTTGTTCGTTTTTTATTTTTTAGCCTCTCTCCATTTTAATTTGTGTGGCATTTTTGTGTGTGCTTCGACAGAAAACTACATCATTACAGTAATTCGAAATGGTGCCAAAAGCAGTAGCACGCATCACCCTTCCGAGCTTCGCCTTCGAATAAATTAAATAATGTTTTGACGTGTGGTTATAGTCCGCACTTTATTCATCAGTCAAAATGCTAATGTCTGTAAAAAAATAAAATACAACAATTTTCTACTACTACTTCTAATTATATTAAGTTTGGAGAAGAAAGGAACTCTTTTTTTATTTTAATTAAGTCAAAATCTCCTAAATATTTCTTTAACAAAACGCCGTACGATAGCTCACAAAGGCCATAACCGAAGATTTGCTACATTTAAATGTTTAAGAGAGCCACATTAGCTTTTTTATGATTTTGATTATAATGGGGTCTTATTTAAAACACATGGATGTTGTAATATTCAGCAGCTGCACAGCTCTGCCTCAGGGGCACTCTTTGTTCGGCTAGGAGGAAGAGGGAGGCGTGTAGGGTGGGGGGAAAGGGAAAAGGAAAACTTCCACATGCTAACATTTACAAAGTGATTTCTTTTAATTGCACTCCGCTTTTTAATTTGGCCTGGACTAATGCTTTTAAAAGTGGGACTGGAGGTATTTTATTGAAGTCATGCCTCGCGCCGGACTAAGTTTTTTTTTTTTTTTTTCCCCCTCCCTGATTGCCCTAGCTTTGCTGCAGCCTGGCTCCTTCTTACCTGACAACCTGTGTTATTCCTTGCGTTTGCTATGTCAAACATGCCACGCTGCATTTGTACTCAGAGGGGAGAAGTGGGACTTCGCTGGCTGGGTCAGCTTCCACCAGGTCCACTTCTTCAAAGGACGGTGTTAAATTAGCGAGCCCTCGCACCGGTTGCAAAGTCGAACGGAGTCACATTTAAAAGCGAGGCTGGAAATGCAGATGGCCCTGATAGATATATGTTGACTTTTTGAAGTGAAAGAAGAAGAAGAAGAAGAAGAAGAAGAATGTGAAACCGACCTCGACCTAAGCAGCCAGGAGGGAAAGCCTAATATTTAGTTATGCACGTCCAGTCATAACAAAACATCTGTCAAAGCAGAGAAAATACATCCTGAGCTGATGAGCAGCCTTGTATGTCTTGGGCTCGCTCACATCTTGCATCCTCTGATGCTGCAGACAGAGGACACGTCTCATTAAAACACTGATAAACCGCAACCACCTCACAGTTCAGCCAAACATCTCTGAGTTTAATGTCCTCATCCAACACCCTGAGACTTTTTATTTTTTCCTCCTTCACTGGCAAAAAAAACAAAAAAAAACGCCTTTACCCTGATGAGAAAAGCAATAGTGAAAATTCCGTCCTGAAATTTACGATTATGAGCTGTCAGTTGCTTTGGGTTTTATATCTCTACTGTCTGGCTCCGTGCAGTACGGCAGCCGCCACCAGGGTGTGTGGAGAGTCTGGCAGGCCCTGGACAGTAAAACAAGTCTGCATCTGGTGACAGCTTTTTCCTTCTGCGTATTGTGATTTTATTTTTCATTTTTTAAAATAATATTCACACACAACCGGTTGAGGACAGACACAAGCACACAGATAGGGACAACTGTGGAAAGAAAACTGTTTCTGTTATTGTTATTGCTTTTGCCAGACCTGAATGTGTCCAGTTGTCAAACACAATTTAAAATCAGTCATATGTAACCTGTGTAAATATAGAAATGAGTTTTAAAATGCTGCTTTTATTTATTAAGGAGAACAAAAAAACACATCCAAACCAACCCGGGTCTGTGTGAAAATGGAGTCGCAGCTTGGTTTTATTTCATCATGCCATAATCCACATGATTTGGTCCAGTTTCTGAAACGTGGAACCTTGGAAACTGCAGGTCTGAGGAGGAGCTCCATCCTTAAAGGCGGGGCTAGGCCCACCCAGGCGTTTTGCTAAGCTGAATTGTTGCCACGGGAGATTAAAGGATTTCTCAAACATGCATGAAAGAATCAAGGCAGCAATCCAGGTATGTTTTTGTTGAGGAAATAAGATTATTACACAGATTGATTATTAATCACAGTCCACTGTAATATAACTTGAGGCCTCAGTGGATGCCTGCTGTGTCCAAGATACGCAGCCGGCAGCTATAGTAAGGCTTCTGGATTTCTTCTTCTCTTACTTCTTGAACATGTTTTGCCTCTCTTCCGAAAGCCTCCTTACTTACCGAACGGGCCTTATGTCCGGCAATGAAAGGCAGTAGGAGTCACTGGCATAACTCTTCGTTTGATTCAGTGTTTTGGTCGTTCTCGCTTGTGATAAGCCTTCTAGTGAAACCAGCATGTGAGCTGTTATTGTCACGTGTCTCAAGGTTGTCAGGGCGTGTGGCAGAATGTGTCCTGGTCAGTTGCAACCAAAATTGTACTTTTTGACCACAGTGAGACATGGTGGTGTCAGCAACGTGCTTTGATTGTGCTTTTCTTTAGCCGGTTTAGGAATAGAAATACTCGTCAAACTTGATGGGAAGAAGTTAAACGAAGTTAAATACAAGGCTACCTCTAGGCAGAGGTTAACTTTTTAGCAGGGCCACAAACCTAACCATACGGCCAAAGTCACAGTGGTGCAATTTAGATCAAACCCTAATTGTGTGATAGAATTACCTAGTCAAGTTCCACACTTAAATTCAAATTGTAATTGGTGGCAATACTTGGGAACAAAGTGGCGCTTAAACATCTCTAATCTTATTGATCTGAGTTATTTTGTGAATGATGGGCAAAAACATAAGTCTCTACGCTATATGGAGACATGCTGCATCACGCGAGACTTGTAATTGTGACAAAGTGTGGTTTGACTTACAGGCGCTTAATACCAATGCCATATATGCATTAAAAAAAAAATCTTAACTGCAACATTTTTAAAAACCATGCCTCATTTTCCGTCCTCTCCCCCAACTATGCATTGCTTCGTGTTGGTCTGTCACGTAAAAATCCCAATAAATCCCCCTGAAGTTAGCGTAACGTGACAAAATGTGAAAACGTTTAAGGGGTATGAATACTTCTGCAAAGCCCTGTATGTGTGCATTAAACAAAAAAAAAGGAGGTATTTCTTTACATCCAATTACTTTTAGAGGCCCACTAGTTGAGATTGACTGCTTCCAGCTGTCACACTTGGGTTGTAATATTTCTACAACTGTGGGGAAGAAAAACATGAATTTATTTAACTTTTTTTCTTTCCTTCCCTTTTTGGAGACGACGGGAAACTAGTCACAACTTTTGGTATACGCTGCATACAGGGAAATTGTGTTTTGCTGACATCTTTCCTCTTCGGATCAAAATATTTCAAGATGGCTAAACACTTGAGTCTGGCTCGGCGTGGATGCTTTGCCCGTCTGACACGGCGGTTGCTTGGAAAAACACGAACGCTTCATTAGAGGGGTGAATGGAACTGCGAGTGTTTATGATCCCAATTACCACCTTTGCTTTAGTGCCTACTTTAATCACGGCCATATCCCTCTTCCTCTGTCAAGATTGGGAGGCCTCCAGTGCAACACACACACTCTCACGTCATTGACAAACAGTCGAGCTAGAGCTAAACAATGGGTAGCAAGGTAAAACAAAAGAAATCTAAACCTGAGATCCACTTTTAAAGCTTGGTTTATGACTTGCTGCCATTTGACAAAGTGCGGAATAGGTTTCCTGAATGGACGCAACATTTGTCGAGTCTGCCTCCTCCCCATTGCCCCCCCAAAAGAAATCCTTAAGGGGTTTCTAGCTTGTAGATCTAGCATACGTAGACAGTTCACACAGTCAAACAACCTGTGGCACAAAATGTTTCACCACCACGGTCATCATTATAGTTAATCACCATTCATTTCCAGTTTCACAACTACCCACAAGATCAAACATGGAGTATTTTGAGCATTTTCCTAGGCACTGGCTGGAACAACATTTTGGGAGTAATTGAAACAATATGCAGCATATCAACACTCTCAGTTACTGAACCATCACCACAGGCTACAGTTATTGTGAAAATGATGTGAGCTTGTTTTTTTTTTTTTCTTTCTTTCTTTGTTGATGCCACAATGGCAGGCGCCACATCTGCCCCAGTTATACCATACACCGGCAACACCATCTGGTGGGCGTAGCAGGGAAACTCAGCCACCAGCCACCATAAATCATACACAGGCAGTCCCAGAACACAAGAGTCTGTGGTGATAAACAGCTTTATATATATATATATATATATATATATATATATATATATATATATATATATATATATATATATATATATATATATATATATATATATGATGTTGAGAGCCAACCAGAGGAGGGCTGTCTCAGTCTCCTAAAACCCAGAGGACAGATTAACTGCAGTGGTGGCCTCCATTTTTTTGTCTAAGAGGCTGCATTTTCTGGGTTTGACACATACTTGTTATTTTTTACCATGTTTCTCTGGGCTTTCCTATTCGTGCCGGGCATTGTGCGCGTCGCGAGATGCGACAGCTCAAATGTGCTGTGGTTCATTAAAGACATCCTGTTGGCCTGCCCTCTAAACCCACGCTGGCCAGACCACATCAGCGCCTGAAGCTCGAAATCAAAAGACAAGCGTGGCCAACCGTACTCACTGTACCATTTCCATTTATAATTTTTCTTTTTTTCTATTTGTTTTTTTTTCATAGCTTTTTTGTTTTCTCCAGTTGTGCAGATCGTTGCACTCTGTGATGTTTTAATGTCGCGTTTGTAGTGGCTTGACTGACACAGCACCTTCAGATTCAAATGAGCTATTCCGTAACTTCGCTGTACTTCAAGTAATGCCGCATTTATTTTTATTTAACGAGACACGTTCTGCTCAGAGTTAGTGTAATGAAAGCAAGAAACTTGATGGCGGTTACTGATGCCATTGGGTCAGAGGAAGGTTGCATCTCAAGAAGCTGAAAGGGAATTTTGGTTTGGGTAAGACATGTTGCAAGAGTCACAGGTTTATGTGTATCAGATGAATGTGGTAGCTGGGGTCAGATTTAGAAGTAGCTGCTTTTGCATGGAAAATGCAAACAAAACAACAACAAAAAACAGAATAAAAATGGATCTGTGAACAACATGTATCATTGTGGAAAGTTGACATTAAGGGACAAGAGGGGAAGAAAGTTACAAAGTGGAAATTGTTTCAATAAAAACTTTAAAGAAGGACTTTCTAGACTGTTTTCTAGATCATAAACATATTCACCACTGTCTGTTTGAACACAGTTAGTCGAAACTATCTTCTGATTTTCTGATTTTGCAACCAAAAACTTCAAGTTATTATATGTGATAAACCAACATCATCACAACATAACATCAGAGAACATCAGTTTTCACGTCTTGCCACAGATTTACAATTGGATTAATGAAGATGTGGACTTTGAATGGGCCGTTCTAACAGCCATGATCCTTTCTGGGTTGCTGGTTCCCTTTTCTCCAGCAGTCGCTGGATGAGAGGCGGATTGCATCTTGGACAGGCTCCATCGCAGGACGACACAGTGACACACACACAAACGCAACAATAACTAATGGCAGATGTCTCATGTATGCTTTTGGGCTGTGGAGCAGAGTATCCACATGGACAGAGAGAACATCCAAACTGGACAGAAAGACTTCGGCCAGGACTATTTTTGGAGAGGAGGAACACTCTTTTCTTCTCCAGATAATGGATTAAACAGTGCTCTGTATTTACAAAGTGCAGGGTATTATTTCATAACCAGACCCTGTTTAAACCTTTTATGAAAGTGACCTCTGAAGGCAGTTTGTTGCTGTGAGTTTATTTAGGCACAGCAGAATAAAAGGAGCCCATTGTAAGTTTATGCACTTTTCAAATTCTTTTTTTTTTTTTGTAAAACATTTTGAAACTTGTGTCTCATCTTTCTTCCACCTCACGTACATAGACTGCTTTGTATCGGCCTGTCATGTAAAATCCCAGTGCATATCATTGCAGTTTGTGGTTGTAACTTGACAGGTTGTGAAAAGTTGAAGTTTTATTTTCAGCAAGCCACTGTGTACGGGAGTCGCTGTATCTAGATTACATCCAAACACCTCTCCACAGATCTCTCTGTCTCCTTAAGTAAAGAACAGTGAAATGACCCTTTCACTCATTGCCGGCGCAGCATAAATATGTGCTGTTATGGGATTGCATTCCCAACCAATGTTGTTTGTTCAACCCCGACATTGTAGATGAAGCCATTTTGGCCAGTGATCCTTTTGTACGATTCTCATTTTTAAATCACTGAAGCTGATCGTTAGAGGTTTCATTTTTGTCAGTGACTAGTTTAATGAGTTATTTTTAATTTCTTCACATAGATCAACTAATAAAAACCAACTTGTTTCCATCTTACAGTGTCATTCATGCTCTGTTGTGACTTTTTTACACTTATGTTGTTCAGTATATTTGCATGATAAGTGACTGATTACAATTATATGTTAAGCATAATTTACATGATGATTATTATTATTATATTGAATATGATTGTATACAATTACAAAGGCGAAGTGAAATATATTTCAGTGTAAGACATGATTTATTTGAATAGAGGAAGTCTTTTATTTTGAAGAATGCTTAAGGATCTGTTACTGTTTAGTCACTATCTTGCTTTGTTGATTTTATTGCTTGGTTACGAGCAGTTGTTGTTGCTGTTGTTCTGTTTTTATCGGCTGAAGCCCTTTTTTTCCTCTTCAATAAATACTGAACAAAAGGGTTCAGTAAAGGAAATACGAGCCTCCGTCTTGTTTGAGAAGAAGCTTTACTCCGCTACATTTTGGTGCCGAAACCCGGGAATAAGAATTTTTTTGATTTTTTGAACGAAGTGAAGCTAAGGCTCAGTTTAGCAGCCAACATGACGGAAGAACTGGAGCGGTTAAAGAGGAAACGGTCGACTATCCGAACAGCGACGACGAAGCTGTTAACTCGACTAGAAGATGAGGTGGGCAAAGAGAGTCCCGATATGGATAGACTGCGTGAGTTCCTGGCAGTTTTATCTTCTAAGGAGGAAATTTTATTGGATTTGGACAAGAGCATAGAAGATGAAACGTCAATTGAAGACTTGGACACTGAGATAACGAATTCACAGGATTACACGGACCGGATTCTCATTTGGAAGGTTCGCACCACCAACGTTATTGGATTGCAGGAGACCGCTACAGACACCCTAAGAGCGCATGTGAGTGACGTGAACAACGGCTCATTTTCATCACAATCCAAACAGACGGTTAAACTGCCCAAACTAACGATAATCAAGTATGATGGAGAAATAAGCCAATGGCAGGAATTCTGGTCACAGTATGAATCAGCCATTCACAGAAATGATGGACTAAGTAAGACAGACAAGTTCACTTACCTGAGATCTTACCTAAATGGAGCAGCTGCTCGGACTATTGCAGGACTGACAATGACAGATGTCAACTATGATGCTGCAATAGAGTTGCTCCAGAATCGTTTTGGAAGGAAGGATATTGTGATAAGTGCTCATATGTCTAAATTGCTGAACTTGACACCTGTGAGAAGATCATCTGATGTTGCAGCTTTGAGGCACCTTTATGATGAATGTGAGATCCAGATACGCAGCTTGGAGTCTCTTGGAGTGCAAAGTGATACTTACGGCTGTCTCCTATGTCCAGTGTTGCTACAGCTTATTCCAGAAGACATAGCACTTACTTATACACGGCAACAAAACTCAACTAACGAATGGAAAGTCCCAGAATTGATTCAGTTTCTGCAAAATGAAGTGCAAAGCAGAGAACGGGCGCTTCTGCTGACCAGACCAGGTCACACATTGAAGAGCCCGAGCCCACAACACAAGCATGTGGGTAAGCCATCCTATACCTGTGATCAACCTAGAAAGTGGAGCATTCCATCAGCGACTGCTTTGCACACAGCCAGCGTCGTGCCACAAACCTGTGTGTTTTGTGACGGTAATGACCACAAACCAGAGAACTGTCCTGGTTTTACAATAAGTGCACGCAGGGAGAAACTGAAAAGGCTTGGACGGTGTTTTGTCTGCCTGGGCCCGAAACATATTGCGAAATACTGCAGAGTGAAGATTTTGTGCAGACAGTGCAATCGAAAACACCACTTGTCAGTTTGTGAACAATCTGAAGCTAAACCAGAAGTCGACAGTACAAGTAATAGTGGAAATGCAGAAGCTGTGTTGTCTTCGTTGACCAGCCCAGTCAAAGTGGAGACAAATACTCAGAACACAGTATTGCTCCAAACGGTTAAGGCATGGGCTGTAGGACCAAAAGAAAAAAGAATATCTCGCTGTCTGTTAGATGGAGGTAGCCAGCGTAGTTTTGTGCACAGAGACATTGTCCGAGCCCTAGGACTGCAAGTTGTGAGGCAAGAGACACTAAAACTCCATGTTTTTGGCTCCACCAGTCCTGTAGTGGAAAAACGCAACATAGTGAGAGTTCAACTTGAAAATGTGTGGAACACTGAACGGAAAATCGAAATAGATGCTGTAGAGACCCCCGAGGTGTGCACTGCTGTAATAAAGGTACCAACTGAGCCCATTCAAGCAGAGATTAAGAAAAGAGGACTGCAGCTTGGAGACTTTCCACTAGAGGGTGCTAATGAACAAGAGTTGCAGATGTTAATTGGAGCAGATTACTACTGGCAGGCTGTTACTGGAAAGGTCCAAAGGGTTACAGATTCATTAGTGGCAGTTGAAACCCTCTTTGGATGGGCTTTACAGGGACCAGTGACTACCTCCAGTGTTACAGACACCACGTGTATGCACATTAGTTTGAACGAAGACACCCAGCTGTCTAATCAGTTGCATGCATTCTGGGAGGTGGAGTCCCTGGGTATTGTAAATAAACAGTCAGAAAGCCCAGAGGACTCAGAAATTATGCAACGTTTTGAACAAACAACAACATTTGAAGACGGAAGGTACCAAGTTGAGTTACCCTGGCAATGTGACAAAGACCAGCTTCCAGACAACTTCAAGGTAGCGAAGAAACGCTTTGAGAATCTAACGAGAAAGCTGAAGACTGATGTAAATTTATTTGCCAGATACAACGATGTAATAGAAGACTATCTTCAAAATGGTATCTGTGAGGAGGTTGCAGATGGAAAACCAGAAATGAATCAACAGACTGTGAAATATTATATGCCCCATCATGCTGTAATAAGAGAAGAAAAGGCCACAACCAAACTTAGAGTGGTATTTGATGCATCCTCACATGAGGCAAACAGTCCATCCCTCAACGACTGTCTGTACACTGGACCTAACCTGAACCCAAACCTGCTAGATGTGCTCATAAAGTTCAGATTGCACAAGATAGCATTTACTGCTGATATAACTAAGGCTTTTCTTCAAATCTCACTAGCAGAAAAGGACAGAGATGCTGTCAGGTTCTTGTGGATGCACAGACCTTTAGCTAAGGACTGGAAAAATGAGGTGCGTGTCCTGAGGATGAAAAGAGTTGTTTTTGGAGTAACTCCCAGCCCATTCTTGCTTGCTGCCACTATCAGAAAACATCTCAAACAATTTGAAAGAAAACAGCCAAGGGCAGTACAGGCTCTCAGAGACTCTATGTATGTAGATGACTTTATTTCAAGCTCACCTACTGTGCAGGATGCTCTTCACATGACAACTGCAGCAAAGTACATTCTCTCTCAGGCAAGCATGAACCTCTGCAAATGGGTTACCAACTCACCTGATCTGAAAGCCATGTGGAAAGAGAATGGAGTAGAGCTCACTGGTGATACAGAGTCCAGTGGAAATGTGCTTAAAGTACTTGGACTGGTTTGGAGACCGGAACACGATGATTTTGTGTTTGATCAAAAGGAGTTAATGGACATTTTGAAAGACAGAGAAAATACAAAAAGAAGTGTACTAAGAACATCAGCCCGTATATTCGACCCTATTGGATTTCTTACTCCTTTTACAGTCCGAGTAAAGTGCCTGTTCCAAGAGATGTGGGAAAAGGGACTGAGTTGGGATGAACCATTACCTACTGACTTAGAAGAGAAGTGGGAGCAATGGTGTCTGGAGTTACCACTGTTACACCTGGTGTCTATTCCCAGGTGGTACCACACTGAGATTAACAAAGAGTCACACACTGTAAAGTTGCATGTCTACTGTGATGCAAGTGAAAAGGCTTACGGTGCCGTGGCATATCTTCAAGGACAAAACAACCAAGAAGAGACTATTAACAGTTTTGTGGCCTCCAAGTCACGAGTAGCACCATTAAAGAAAATGACATTACCTCGCTTGGAGCTCATGGGTGCACTTATTGGAGCAAGATTAGGACACAGCCTCCTTAAGCCATTGAACATGGAGAAAAACCAGCTCAACATGTGGACGGACTCTATGATCACGCTTCACTGGATCCGCAGCTCATCACGTCGATGGAAACCATTTGTGAGCAACAGAGTGGCAGAAATACAAGGGCTCACAAATCCAGAACTCTGGTTCCACTGTGCTGGCAAAATGAACCCTGCCGACCTTCTTACGCGGGGTTACCATGCTCGGAGCCTTATTAAGAGCCAGCTGTGGTGGAAGGGACCCACTTCACTGTCTACGGATGAGAAGGAACTGAACATTTGTAGTGACTATGTAGTGGATGAAGTGAATGCAGAGCTGAGGTCTGGTGTAAGAGACACATTAACTCAAGTTAGAGAACAATATTGGATTTTGAGAGGCAGACAGCTTGTAAGAAACATTGTTTCAAAATGTTACATTTGCAAAAAACTAAAGGTTAAGGCAGCACAACAGATTACTGCTCCCTTACCTCGAGACAGAGTAACAGAATCACCTCCCTTTGAAGTTACTGGTGTAGATTTTGCTGGACCCTTATATGTTAAAACTAAGGACGGGTCTGTAAAATCATACATAGCACTGTTTACATGTGCAGTGACAAGAGCAGTACACTTAGAGTTGGTCTCAGATCAGACTACAGAGAATTTCTTATTGGCCTTAAAGAGATTCATTGCAAGACGAGGTCTTTGTAGGGTCATTTACTCTGACAATGCTAGAACATTCAAAAGGGCTGACAAGGATTTAAAGGAGTTATGGCAAAACATCTTAGGATCGACACTCACAGAGTTTTTCACTGACAAGGGAATCACGTGGAAGTTTATCGCTGAGCGAGCAGCTTGGTGGGGGGGATTCTGGGAAAGGCTTGTGAGATCTGTAAAAACATGCTTAAGAAAGGTACTGGGGAAAGCATCTTTGAGCTTTGAGGAGCTCACAACTGTTCTTACTGAAGTTGAGGCAGTGTTGAACTCCAGGCCTCTGTCCTATGTAACTAGTGATGCATTAGAACCCCAGCCACTTACCCCATCTCATTTCTTAGTTGGTAAACGCTTAACTTCCTTGCCACCAAAGATTATTCCATCACCTCACCTAAATCAGGTTCTCACTGCAAATCGCGAACAGCTAGGTAGAAGGTGGAAATACCAACAGAAACTTTTGATAGGCTTTTGCAAACGCTGGCGCAGAGATTATTTGATGGACTTAAAATCAGCCCACAGGGTGAACAGTCCTACTCCAACACTACTTAAAGTAGGAGATGTAGTTCTTTTGGGGGAGGACAATACACCCAGACAGACATGGAAAATGGGTAGAATTGTAGAGGTCTTCCCAGGCAGGGATGGTCTCATACGTTCATGCAATGTTCGTACTTCGACTGGTGGCTTGTTACGCAGGCCTATTCAGTTATTGTACCCTTTAGAAGTATCTTAAATGAAAGGTAAATCCTACACAGATGAACAGTTGTTCATCGGGTGGGAGGATGTTGTGACTTTTTTACACTTATGTTGTTCAGTATATTTGCATGATAAGTGACTGATTACAATTATATGTTAAGCATAATTTACATGATGATTATTATTATTATATTGAATATGATTGTATACAATTACAAAGGCGAAGTGAAATATATTTCAGTGTAAGACATGATTTATTTGAATAGAGGAAGTCTTTTATTTTGAAGAATGCTTAAGGATCTGTTACTGTTTAGTCACTATCTTGCTTTGTTGATTTTATTGCTTGGTTACGAGCAGTTGTTGTTGCTGTTGTTCTGTTTTTATCGGCTGAAGCCCTTTTTTTCCTCTTCAATAAATACTGAACAAAAGGGTTCAGTAAAGGAAATACGAGCCTCCGTCTTGTTTGAGAAGAAGCTTTACTCCGCTACATGCTCCTTTTAAACTAAGATCAATCTGAGGCAATCTGAGCAAACACACACACTAAAGGTCATATAAATGCCTAAGAGTGTCAACACAAGTTGCTTCGAGATTTCAAAACGTAGCAACATCTTTGATGTTACAAAGTCAGGGAAAGTCTGGTGGTTCAGTGCACTTCTTCAAAACCATCAATACACTTCCCTTTCTTTACTAGCACTTTCTAAATGCACAATCACAGCAACTGGGGAGTGCATGTACCCTACCTATACACCCAGAGTTGTATGTCTTTTGAAAATTCCTGCATAATTGCCATAAACGTGCAGCTCTGCGAACGTTAGGAGCAGAACGGCAAAACAGGAAGTCTCCGATTTCGGTGCAAACCGAGCCAAGGTTTTCAAACGTGTTTAACAGCACAAACAAATGCTGTGTGAATAAATACTCCACGAGCAGCTAAATGTCTTTGATTAGTGTCCGTGTATGTGTGTGTGCGTGCGTGTGCGTGTGTGTGTGTGGTGCAAATACAGTAGCTGGGTACACGCAGGGCGCTCGTCCAAACAGCTGGTACCCATCTGTTTCTTCTTCTCCTCTTGCGGCCTGCGGCTCAGAGAGCGAGGTGCACTGGCATGCGGTGTCTGGGTTCCGACCAGCAGTTGGAGGGGAATGCGTTGCAGGAGTGTGCCGTTGCGTATGAACGCGGTTGGTGTGGATTAAGCGTACTGTGTGTACACGTGGATGCACGGAGCGGTACGCCGGTTCCGAATGTGTTTATGTGCGCCTCTGGCCATTGCAGCGTTCTACTGTGGCCATGTGGTCAGACTGAACGAACGCATTTAGCGGTTGATAATAAGTCAATTATATATATATCTATATATATCTACTTAATTTTTTGGTCGGCCAGTTATACCTTACAGAAAGCATGTGACTAGGTTTCACCATGTCTGAGCAAACTCCCCCTGTGATGCCATCTTCTCCAAAAGTGACTCACGGTGGAGAAGCCGTTCAGTCTTTCCGATTGCCGATAATGTAAATCATACAAACCGAACCTAATATCTTTGCGAGCAGGCTCCAAATTTCCAAACATTATAATGGCTTTATTAGTGTGATTGCTCCCTGAAACTATGTGCTTTCCATTACACAAACACACACACAAAAATACAAGAATCTTCTTGATACCTTGAAAAAGAAAAAGCAGCTCTTAGTGGTTAAAGCGGTGTTTCCGTTGCTGAGTGGAAGGCTGAAGAACCACGCAGGACTTGAGGGAAAAGATCGTCTTCATTGATGTGGCAAATGTTATGTCTGAGGGCTTTGCGGATGAGGCAGCCTTTCTTCCAATTGGTTCAATGAGATTGTACAAAACGTGGGATTGTTCAAATAATCCACGAATTGCCTGGAACTCAGTCCTATAGGTGAGCAGCATTTTAAGCAGTTCTTTTAAAACTCCACTAGAGGGCAGTGTTGGACTACTTCAGTGAAAATTCTGTGTTGCCAACTGCGACTTGGAGCCTCTACGAACACAAGCAGTATTAGACAGATTCAAGCCAAGTTATGTTGAGTAAAACTGTGGGTTAAGACTATGAAAATATTTTTTTGAAAATTACACAAAGCCAGCATAAATGTCCATTTTAATTAGTAATATCAAAATAAACTAAATAGTGGATATAAACTGGGAGATTCACAAGGTCATCTGTCCTAAAAACAGGCAGGATGTCAGTCAGACATGACTTCAAAAGGATGCAAAATTACCAAATTTAAATCGAGATGCAAACTAGCCACAAGGAAAGTAGAGCTGAAACATTATCATGAACATATGCAAAACACTAAAATTACAGCTGGATCTACTGTACTTCCACTTCAGAACCGTCTGGAAGCTTGGAAAGTGTCTTTGTTTCTGGGAACGTAGAGCTGAGCATCAGTTAAACGTGGTACGCTTGTTCTGACAAGACCTGGACTGAGTTATGTCCCGGCACTCTTTATGTAGCGCTAAGTGATTTAAGGCATTTTGGGTTTTTTATTTTTTATTTTTTTGGTGCCTGCTCAGTTTGACAGAGAGACAGATTTAGTAACATCTGGAAAAATAGAGGACGAAATAGGGCAGGTCATTTTTCATAACACTGTAACAGATGTAAAATTTGTAACTTTTGTGTTATACTGTGGTGTTTTTTTAATAGTTTCATAGGCTGAAAGGGAAACTGACCCTTAAAAATGGATGAGGCAAAAATAAAAATCTAAATAACAAAATTATCATAGCAACAGAGCGGCACACTACACATTTTTCAATCCCTTGTAAATATGACTTCTTTCTTTGATTTTGTATAATTAAATTAAAATATTTATTTACTTAACACTTTTTCACCAGCACTCATGTCAGTGACATAAATGCTGAATTGTTTTTATAATTTATACTTCATGTTTTTAAGTTGATCATTTAAATGCTTTTTTATGGGTTTAAAAATTGTAAAATGTTGTTCATTTATTTGTATACCATATGAATAGCGTGCAAAAAAACATGAAATGTAACTTTTGGATCATTTCACAATTTTTACAAATTAAAAATAACACAATTGAAACTCAATATTTACTTTATACAAATGGGTGCAGTTGTTTTTTTTTCCCCTCACCGATGTTAAACATGAGTGAACATTTAATGTTAAATCACTTTTTGTTTGAAAACACTATTTTCTCAGAGATACTTCTTTAAAGTTGAGTATGTGCTTCCACAGGTTTCTCAAGGTATGGAAAAGTGTTCTCAAAGATATTTCAAACTTGTGTAAGTCCATAATTATCTTTGATATGTTGTAAAAAAAAAATTGTTTATATGCTAATATCCCTGTCATGTTGTTGCATCATAAGATATTTTTCCCATTTAGTACAGACGTATGTCATGTGAAGATACATTTCAAATTAACTGGCTAGCTGTGACCGACATGTTAAGTCGGACGTAACAGTGCGGTGGTAACTCACTGCAGGGTGTCAGTTTGCTGCATCTATAATTAAGGCACAAAGTAGGAAATGAAGTTTACCACAGAGCAAGTAAGGAACATTCTGACTTGCTTCCATCGTCCAAGACAAACTCCTTACTGAAGTTATCATGAGTAACCAAGAAGAAGGAAAACAACAAAAGAAAGAAGTAAAACTCTGTTACATTGCTGAAACTGTCATTTGTCTGGTTCCGCTCTAGTCCAGGACTATCCAGTCCAGTGCTCTGCCAGGAATGTGTGCTTGCATAAACTTTATACATCTGGCTGTGAAGGAAGAGTGAGACATTTGTCACTGACAGCATAACTGAGTTGTCCCTGACATGGAGAGGGGAGGGTGGATCCAGACAGGTTCTCACAGCAGGGATCGTTGACCATGACAGGCCGGATAGGGGATTCCAGGCTGGTAGGGAACAAGAAAAAAAAAAACAGGAGATACTTTAATATTTATTTATACTCTTACTAAAAGTTTTGGTGTGTAACTTTAAGGCAAAATACATTAGGAAAAAACGAACCAATAGGGTGAAGATGTTCACTTGCATCTTGTTTTGGTGCTGCTGTTGATCCAGTCCCTCATGGAAAGAGAAATAAGACACTCAAGTCTTACCAATTTTCACCACTAGATGTCACTGTCGTCCATGTATTCAAGTTATGCTTCTATTGGCTGGATCCCGAACGTCTTCATTTAAAACGAACTGAACGGACTTTTACTGTGTTCCTCGTTTTTGAGGAAGGGCTTTTATGGTCGGGGCTCCTACTTTGTTGAATGCTCTTCCTCTAAATGTTAGACAAACCTCTACATTGTCTTCTATTAAATCGTTTGCTAAAGCTTGCTTTTATAACAAGGTCTTTAACATTTGAATATCTTTTTGTATTTTTATGACTTCATTGTTGTCTAATTAATAAATTTTAACTGATTTTATGTACAATTTGTGTTTTCTTGTGTCATTTAATATGTTGTTTTTTGTGTAGAGCACTTGCAGCACTTGTTTAAATTAATATGATGATGATGATAATGATTAATATTTTCATCATAATCATCATCATTATTATTAACCTTAAATTGCTGAAAGAAACGTGAATTCTTGCAGGGTGGTGTATCAGTTCCAGATTATTCTCATTTATGCAAGGTTTCCCATTAGGAATTCTCTTTATTATCTTATATGCAACAATCTTCACCATAATATGTTTTCATAAAGCAGCCATGTGTATGTAGTAAGGATTCTGTCAAAAATCACTAATGATTTTGACATGCCTCCTACAATAGTCTACTGATGCATTTTGTTGTTAATATTTTTGCTTAATTTCAGAGTTTCTTTCCAACTGTTGTGGAATCCGTAAACTAAATAAACTGGGTAGGAAAATGGCGAATTAAAATTATATATACGTCTAAAAACTACAAAAAGAAAACAAAAACAACAACAAAAATAGAGATACTTTGTTGACTCCAATATTTTTTGTTGACATCCACATCAGATGTGTTTGCTGTGTCATATTGATTAGCTGGTGCACAATCCAATCATGACCTCTCGCTCCAGCTCAGTGACGGGCTGACACTCCACCTCATTCTAACAGCACTGAAGCCCAAAACATCGCTGATGTTCCAAGCGTTTCCCTTAGGGGTCCATGGACGCAACAAAAGCTCCATCTGCCCGGGACGGCCAGGCCGACTAATCGAGCAGAGAGTCATGCGGCTTTTCGCCGCAGCAACCAGACCCAGCTGGTGGAGACACGCCGTTAATTGCCGGTCGATCGGTAAACAACCCCCCCTCCCCTTTCTCCCCCCAACAGCGGCATCGATCGCCTTGGAGAAAAGGACGCAGGTCTGCTTCCTGTTGTTTTCTGCTGCAGTCATAAGTAGACGCTGCGTGTAGCAGCACCTCTGCTCTGTCTTTTCTTTTTTTTTCTCTTCTTCTTCTAAGTCTTTGAATTGAGGGGAGGGATGCTGTCCGAGCAGGACAGCCTGAGCGAAGCGGAGGCGGAACATCACAGATGATTGCGGACTCGTCCCCGCAGCCTCCTTCCCCCCCAGCGGCGCTGCATTCCCTAAAAGGAGTGGTTGCTTCACCTGACACCGGCAAACCCATGCAGCGAGCTGTCTGTCACGGGCAGCGGCCTTCAGACGCCCTGTTTGTGTCGCTGATAGCGCGCAGGACTCGGGAGTGATCTGCACCGGCACATTTATGGCTGTTTGACACGCTTTTACGCACTCATCCAGCTCCGCAGAAAGGTAAGGGCGAGTCCATTTCACTTGGTCCCGTTTTTTCTTTTCTTTTTTTTTTAAAGCTTGTCATTCAAGGAATATTGGACTTTTTAGACACAGCAGAGGTGTAGTGTGTGTTTTTAATTGCAGAGGCACATTTGCAGTTTGCGTCTTTTTGGCTCAGGAGGTTGTTGGATGCGCATCGGGCCAGTAGGACCTTTCTTAAGAAAGCCGGTAAAAATAGGCGCCTGATCCCGGGATGAACGTCCCGACAGCAGCATGACTGGCTCTCAATGCTTCTTGTCTTCCAAAAAAAAAAAACCTATACAGAAACAACAACAAAAAACAGTAGAAATGCTGGAGGGTAACATGAAGGGGCGCTTTGGGAAATAGTGATTCCTAACAATATGCACATATCAAAAATAAACATTCAGTTAGCACAAGAATTGTGCGCAATCAAAAAAAAAAAAAAAAAAAATACTGGGCCAGAAACAATCCTACTTGGTTTAAATGTTAACCCAGTTTTGGGTTAATTATGGATTGATCCAGTCATAATGATCCAGTTATGGGTCCTGCTGCAGATTATTGGAGGAAGTTTTTAACCCTTAAATGAGATAAGAAGACTGAGTTGAGAAGAGCAACCCAGACAACAACAGAAGCAGTATTTGGTCTTAAATGGACGTGGAAATCTTTGATTTGAAAAAGTGACCGCACTACATAATGTCCAGTGGGACATCAATATAGAATTATTTAAAATATTACTGGGTTATACTGATTTTATGCCTTTTTTTTGTTGAGCTGTGAATGCTAAGCATAGTAAACACAAACTTGTTGTAACTTTCTATATAAAAGGGTAATGTTATCTGAAGTAAACAAACTTGCTTTCTTTATTAGAACTTCAAAAG